>NW_009699709.1:9457-20709 GCF_000703405.1 Apaloderma vittatum
AAGAATTCAGAGCTCACACATCTGAAATGCAAGACTTTTGTTTTCGGTTCAGCGGGCTCTTGTGCATCGTCGTTGCGCTTGGGTTGTTGCATTGCCCCAGCCTCTGCAGGTCATACGCTCCAAATGTAATTGGGCATAAGTCCTGCAGATGCTTGATGTATTTATGCAACTTTTTATGTTGCTTTTAAGGAGTTAAAAGATGTAGAAATGACATGTATACACCTAGAAGTGCCTGTAAGCTTGGCAGCCAGCTTGAGGTTGAGATTTTAGTCACTTTTTTTGCTTTAAACCAAGAAAGAGTGACAACCTGTAATCTAATGAATGTTCTACATATGCACACATTTTACATGCATCTTTAACCCACATATGTATACAGACACTATTTC
Organism: Apaloderma vittatum; assembly: GCF_000703405.1. Classification (NCBI taxonomy): domain Eukaryota; kingdom Metazoa; phylum Chordata; class Aves; order Trogoniformes; family Trogonidae; genus Apaloderma; species Apaloderma vittatum. The sequence continues at coordinate 9,844 of NW_009699709.1, forward strand.
ATCAGAGCTATGGAAAGTCGATTCCAATTAAAAACATCCAGAGTTGAATTGTGAAGAAAAATGTGCATTAGCTCTCCTTAAAATAATGGGGTCCAAGAAAAGTAAGCCACAAAGTAAGCCACTTGCATATCTTGTTGGATTTGGATATATAAGGAAAGTGGATATTTCTAAAAGATACTAATCTGAGATAACAAACAAGAAATTATGTTTCTAGAATGTGTTTCTTTCTAAGATGAAAGTAGCTTTCTGATATGAACCACTCTAAATCTGCATGGAATGCAGAGAGTAATATTTACCTTACACTATTTTAAAATACTACAGTGTATCTTGTAATCTTAGGGAAGATTTACGAGGCCTTCAAGCCAGATCAGTAAGTAATGAAATCCCTAGCAAGTTAAAAATTAGGAATTAACAAAAGGTCAGTTTTGCAATGTGTAGTGGGATTAGCAAGGGAAATTTTGTAACATTACATTTTAGCCAATTGTAGCTATAACTGGAGCATGTTCTCTTTTCTGTGAGCACTACAACGGAAAAAAAAATTTGTAGTTAGCTATAAAGTGAGAAGCCTGCATTCTGCATCATTTTTTTCACATGAGGTTCAGGTGTACCGTTGTAAAGCATTTACAACTCTCTGGGATTCATTAGCAACTAGTCTGCATACAGGTGCCCTGTAAACAGGGCTGAGTAAAATCTCATGAGGGAGCTGGTCTCAGTGCCAACTGAAATGGCTCTGGGTCTTACAGAAGTCATTTCATTCTTCGGCATCCTTTGCAGAGCTCTTCAGTCTGTCACTCTCTTTCCAGCTTTAGACCTCTAATCTCGTAGTTCTGGTAAGCCGGGAGTTCTGAATGGGGCGGCTAATGCGCATCACTTTGAGGAATCCTTCTTCTCGGTGATTGAAAACACCAATTTCCATTTTGTGATCTGTCAAGTGTGTCAGCAGAAGTCTGTTCTCTCTAGTCCGGTTATATATCCTGAAATGAAAAAGCCAAAAATAGCTAGTTCTCCATCAAAACTTCTTGACTGAAGCTCATTTTTCTGTAGACTGCAAAGCATCCTGCTGTTCCTTCCAAGACTTCACAGCTTTTGGTCATAGGCAAATTCAACCTGTGAGCAATTATGCAAATTCAGCCTGAAAAATTCTTTTCTTAGCACAGAAGAGTGAAGTATTAGAAAAGATGTTTGGATTCTTTGACAGCTGTAGGCTGTAAGAACAAAGGGCAAATTTGTTGGTAAATGATAAACAGAAATAAACACTTATCTGAAGATGAGGAGAGAGAAGTGTTGAAGCATTTTTAGTTTCTGCCTGCCCTTTCAGCACGAATCTAGTCCGGTCATCAGGAAGTAGTCACACCTCAAACTGAGAAGGATGGAAGCTATGGCATTGCAAGCTGATACCTGGAAAATAGACGTTTAAAATTGCTGGGAAGGAGAAGCGTGGTGTAATGAATTATATATTACAAACTAGATACAAGGCAGCTAGAGACAGCTTCTCAGAAATTATCTGAAGTTGTTAGTCCTAGTGAATCATGTGATGTTTTGAATTTATTCATTCAGAACCCACCTTTTATTTACATTTTTAACAAGCACCATACTGATGATGTTCTCCACATGTATTTCTGTGTGTTTCCCTGGCAGGCATACAGGGCGTGGTGGAGGCTTACCAGAGCTGCCTGCCCAAGCTGCAGCTGTACGGGCCAACCAACATTGCTCCAATCATCCAGAAAGTGGCAAAATCCGCATCGGAGGAGACCAACACCAAGGAGGCCTCGGTAAGGGCACAATGCTCTCTTTGGCTTTATTCTTGTCTTAATGATGGATTAAAGTCACAGCTTTAAACTCTCCCTCACTGTTCTGTTTCCTGCTCTTCGAGCTGTTTTACTGTAACACACTCCATTCTTCACTGTGGAAACATGAATTGCACCACTAAGGTTACAGAAATTCAGGGCCAAGGGCTTAAAAGTGTTACTCTTACAAGGAGATGACTTCACACGATTCTCTACAGACTACCCAATTTCATGTCTCTTGCAGAGGCCGTACTAAACCATTTTGTTCACTAGGGATCTTTTCAACTGTTCCTGTGAAAACTGTAGTGATACGGCTTTCCATTTGCTATTACTGACACGGATTATCATGTCTGATGATAATCTGACATGACAAAACACACTTAACCTCTGAACCCCTATAAAGGCTCTTTTCTATTTAATAAAAAGTCTGTGAGTGAGTTGCCAGAAACACTTCTATACTGGAAAAGCACAAGCAGCTTTGGAAGATTAACTCACGATAATTTTTCACTTCTTGTCCAACACCTTCAGCAATATTTCATCTTGCTGATTCTGACGGATGGCGTCATCACAGACATGGCGGACACCAGAGAGGCCATTGTTCACGCCTCTCACCTCCCCATGTCTGTCATCATTGTCGGGGTGGGCAACGCCGACTTCAGCGACATGCAGATGCTGGATGGTGATGATGGGATCCTGAGGTCTCCCAAGGGCGAGCCTGTGCTTCGAGACATTGTCCAGTTTGTGCCATTTAGGAACTTCAAACATGTAAGCTGACTTCTCCGTCCATTCCGCAGAAGGGTAAATGTATGTCACGTACAGTGACAGCCCCAGCCCCTGGGGCTGGGCTGAGCTTTGAGTGGGTGTGAAGCGTGTCAGAAATGGAGAAAACCGGGATACGGGATGAAATGTGCCCTGTTAGTGGGAGGGTGAGGGTGAGGAAGGAAGAGATGGAGCAGAATCCATGCACTACATGTGGTGCCAGCCCTTACTTTCTCCCTGATTATAGTTTGGTTGACCTCCCTGACTTGTATTTCCTGGTGTCTCTTTTCCATTCTCTTTGTATCTGCTCTATTAGCACTACTATATTCTGCTCTCTGTCCCTTCATTTCCACAGGCAGCTGAAATGGCTGTCAATTTGTATTTACAGTGCTCTTCAGGAGGCTCTTTCCTTCTTGAAATCTAGGTCCCTACATTCTCCGAAGCAGGACTGCCCACTCACAGCATCCTGGTTGCCTCCCAACCCGTTCCCCAAATTCTGTTCGAGAGCACAAGGAAGGAAGTGGTGTAACTAAGAGCTTCCCTGTGCCCTCAGCTGGCTGGTCTGAGCCCAGCATGGTGTCTGCCAGAGAGGAAGGGGCAGACTCAGCATGAAATTGCCCGATCTGAAACGGTGCCTCGACCACGTGCTTTTCTCCTCAGTCACCTGGATGTGTCACACAGAAGTTTTCAGCTCTAGGTTGGCTCTGATCTGCCTGTGGAATTGCAGTGCTTGCATTTCTTTATTTTTTCTAGAATTTCTGTTACCTCCACAGATTTTTTTTTCCAAAATACCTTCATTTTATTTTCCTCTTTTTTCTCACTTCAAAATGCAATTTTGCCCTCTTTGTCTTAGATTTAGACATGCTTCTCACTTTCACAAACTCTACCGAGGAGGAACAAACTTGTTCCTCTTTTCCCTCTTCATTTATGTAAACAGTGGATCCTCACAGGAGGGAGAGCTCACCTTGTGCTGTTAGGTTGAACGCTGTGCCAAATGAGTTGTAGGTACAGACCTGTAGGTACAGACACTGTGCTGGCAGTGTCACGTGTCACCTATCTGCTGGAACAACATATAGAATCACAGTAGCAGGACCTGCCCATGGCTTGTGATTCTCCTCCTCCAGATAATCACCAGTGCATAGCGCTGCGCTGGAGTCTGCTGCAAAAGGGTCGAGAGGCAAGTTATTTATGGGCTAGTGCCAGGCCTACTTTCAGTTAGTCAAAAACATGTTTCTGCAAGGAACTGGCAGAGCCAGCTGTACTTGTTATTTTAAGTCTCGTTTTGTGATTTTATAACAAAGATGAAATCATCCTTGTTTGAAGGAATTAATGCTGACAGTTGCGGTTCTGGGCATTGAATATACTGTGCCTCTAGTGCGAACCTGTGAGTGTGTCAATGTACGATATTAATTGCCAGCATTGGTCAAATGACTTTTAGCTGCTTTCAGTTAACTTCCCCAGTACTTGGAGAGGACAGCAATTTTCAAAATGTATTGTTCTTGTCAAATAATGGTGAGGTTTCCCCCCTTTCTTTCAGTAGCAGAGATAATAGTGATATAGATATAGATAATGTCTTTGCTATATCAGAAAAGTCAATATATCTTATGTAACTTGATATTTAGTCTCTTGATTGTGATCTTTCAGCATTTCGACAAATGCCAATGTAATGGATGAGTGCCCATAACAACAGCCACTTCTCACTGAGTGTCTTTATTGTCATATCCCAAATAATCTCTCTCTGAACAAAGTCATGGTCACAGCTCTCTTGCTTAGCCTCAGCACAAACAAAAGGCCCTGACTGTTGCATCAGCTAATGAAGTAATTTTTGATGGGAGAAAGAAGTGTGATGTTTTGGCTCAAACTTATTTTTCCTCCCAGAGAGATGCAGATTTAAAACATTTGGGAGATTTTTGTCCGATCAGTTCCAATCAAACACAAGAATTATCATAATTCAGCATATTGCATTTGGCAGATCTAAGTGAATGTGTTTGGTTAAAAATCACATACCTTTTGTCAATGTACCTTGTGTTTAGTGTTAGTATTTAGATTGTTCAACTATTAAGTACAAGAAAACAGTTGAAAGATCAAGTTGTATAAGGTTTAAAAGTCTTCCTGGTAAATCAAGTATTTATTTATGCCTAAATCTGTATTGCTTCTACTACTGATGGAAGGAGGGAAGAAAATGTTTTTTGTGAGCAATTATTTTTTGTTTTGCTGGAACAGTAAACCAAAATTCATTTGAGGTCAACCCAAACAATATTACTTCAATTTGCAGTTCAGGCTGGAACTCAAAAATCTTATATCCATCCAAGGAGATCAAAAATAATCTATTCAAAAGCTGCCTCTGTAAGAAAAGGAGGGAGAAGGAAGTTGTAAAAATAACCTATAGCATGAATGTATTTTCTTTTATAGGTTTGACTTCAGAGCAGGTTCTGATCCTGATCGGCACTCATACAGGCATTTAACACATTCCAAATAGTTACAATTATTCGCATACCCCAAACTTCATACTTACTTCAGTGTTTTATTGGCTCAGGATCCAATGTGGACAGAAAGCTTTATTATACATCTCCTACACCATGCAGCACATCAGGAGTACTTCAGTAAAGCATCCTACGTTTTGCACTCTCTCTTTAAGGAATATCTTTGAAGCTATCAGAATAATAATGATAGTAATTGCAGTGATTGTTGGCAAATCCTGTACCTGCAGAGGCTTGACAAAATCAAGGTAACCATTAAAAAAGTCCCATTGTGTAGTGGGCGACACGTGCAATTCACTGCAGGAGAACACAACAAGTGGAGGGAAAATATTTTCCCTGACCCCAAGTGAATTTCTTCTCTGTAATTACCACCAGCCCCAGCAATGGGAGCGTCCTTCACCCGAGCTGTGGAATGGCGATACTCACAGTCACTGCAGTGTAGCTGAAGAAAATCACCTGTCTCAATCCATTCACGGTCACATTTCAAGAGCTGAAATGGGCTCTGCCTGTGAGATGCGTGGCACACGGTGCGCACGCTTGATGCCACAGGTAGATTGTGCTCCCCTCTGCATCGTGTTTAATCACTGAGGCTAACAACTGTGAGTAAATAACACACGTTACAAGTGAGAGTGGAAACTCAACTCTTCACCACCATGGGAGTGACATTTTGCACTACGCATTGTAATTAAAAAGTAAATGCGGTGAAGCTACAGAGCTGAACCAACAGTCATTTGTAATACAAACCAATTACCACCTTCAGGAATTATTTTTCTGCTGCTGGCTGATCTGATCTTTGCATATTAGCTATCAGTATGGGTATTTTCTGCTGATTTCAGTCAAAACAGGTTTAGGCAAGAGTAGGGCTACTGTGGAAAGCCATGCATTTTACTTTGAAGGATTAAAATAAATGGATTCTGTTACTACCTGGGATGAGTTGCTGGGCTGTCACACAAAGGACGAGCTCTGCTTTGCCAGGTCATTCATGCAGAAATGTTCCAGGCTTTTGTGCCTGCACAAATATTTTAGTATAAATGTCACAGTAGGTCAACAGCAGTCCATTTCATTTGTTACTAATCACGTATGTGACTCATAATACCAACACACACACAAAAATCAGTTTGTTTCTGGTTTTGCTAGCGTTAGTTGTAATTTGTAGTATTCTGACATCTGATACTGGAATATACAATAGCCCAGGGGCTTTCTGCATGCCTGGATTAGCTTGCCTGTGGCTAGTTTACCATTTACATCATACATAAGACTAATATTAAGATCTTGGAAGGATCAGGATCCCACACTGTGAAACAGTGTAGGGCAATTGGTTGGTGACAGGGTAATTTTGAAGCCTGGCTGACAATATAAGAGACAGTGAGCAGGGAAGTGTTGGTGTGCTGAAGTTGGTATTGGAGTTGGTGTGCTGAAGAGCTGAGTTCCCCTGCAGGGGTTTGAAGCCTTCTTATGACCATGGTTGAATTCCAAGGAAAACAAAGTATTTTTTATTTCACTCAGAACTTCCCTAGCCATTAAAACACCACGTCAGATCCTGAAGAGCTGAATGGTGAAGGTCCCCCTTTTGCAGTGATGTCCATTTGTATTCAGCTTGCAGCTCCATGGGGCTCCTCACTGAGTGCAGATGAAGGCTTTGCAGCCCTTTCGTTTGCGATATGGTGCTCTCCCAGAGCACCAGAAACTTCAGTTACCCTGAACTTTAAATAGTCCGAAGGCACTCGAAAAACACGCAGAGCACTTCTGGCTTGAGTGTGCTTTCAGACAGCTACAGATACAAGCCCAAACTGACTCACAAAAATGAGTTTGCAGCAATAGTGCCGCTCACTTTTGAGTCGTTTTGCCTTCTGTTTCTGTGCCATGCTTCCCATTTTCATCTCACGGCACCGATGTCTGTAAAACTGTCGTGCTTCTCACAGAGAGACAGGTTAACACTTCTGTTTTCTACCGTTTCCTGCAGGCATCCCCAGCTGCTCTAGCAAAAAGCGTTTTGGCTGAAGTTCCAAACCAAGTTGTGGACTATTACAACGGCAAAGGCATAAAACCCAAATGTATGGCAGAGTACGAGTCTTCCAGGACACTAGCTCCATGAACCTGCCTGCACTCTTTTACAGAATTAACAAAAGAGAAATGCTACTGTCTACAACTACTGTACTTAAAAATGAAACAACAAAGAAATAGCACGTTTTGGTGATTTTTAACTAAAATAACCCTTTTTTTTTGCATGTGTAGCCTAAAGGCTTAAATCTGTTAAGCGATTGTATTGTTGAAAACTTTTTATGAGAAAAAAAATCCAGAAAAAAAAAGTGAACTCTTTACAGCATGTCGCCTTGAAATAAAAACTTATCTGTATCTGGTTTTTATACAGGTTTGTTGAAATTTTGCTAAATTTCTTATCTTTACACTGTAAAGCATTTTGAAATATTTATGGAGCGTCGATAGCCAAAATGTCTTTGGTTTAATCTGCTATGAACTGAGAGATTTTTCAAAATGGCAGATGCATGAACTGTATTTTGCATGTTTAAAATAAAAACAACACAGTTTTGCAGTTGTTGTCTTTATTTCTCTGTCTCTGCCTCAAGGCTGCCTGCTTTCAACTTCTATATTCCAAGAGAAGGGTAATAAACTCTTTCAAGAGATACCTGGCCTGAAGCACGGGCATTTCTAACGTGAGCAGCTTATAACGTGGGCACTCAAACATCTTTGAGAATTCTTATTTTGTTTTATTTGTACTTTTTAATCTCTAACTCTCTGTGAACCATTGTGCAAAAGAAATTTTGCATGGCCTGATTTTGTAACAGCCAGTGATTTGTAACTTCATGCACACACACATCACTTGTGTATGATAGAAAAACTGATTTTGTACCAAAAGAATATTCAAGTCATCTTTTTTCTTGTTTTGTTTAAAGAGGACACGCAAGAATGGGTTGGCAGTGGTTTGATCTTTCCATTGAAATATTTATTGTATATAAATGAAGAAATTAGATCATAGTTATGCTTAGTGTTTGAATTTGGGCTTTTTCCCCTGCTAAAAGACAATAGTGAAAGATGTGACTTGTTAGAAGCTAAGGATAACCTTTGACCAAAAATATTCCATGTGGGACTATCTGAAGGGCATGGCTTTGGACGAGTTGTGCTCCCATGGCATTGAGAACATTCTTGTTGCTAGTTCCAGAAGAAGCTGGTTTGGTGCTGGGTATTTTGGAAAATCTCACCTGCGAGCAAGGGACTTTGTTTTAGAAATACATATTTTTAAATCAGTTTGCAGGTCATGTAGAACTCTGACTCCCTGGTTCTCCTTTAGAAGCCCCTCCATGGGATCAGCTTTGATGGATGATTTTGTTCCATAAAATAAAGGCAGCGGGAAAGCCAGACACGCGGGGCTGTCTCTAGCACATTCAGTTCTCCTCCATCTCTATCCTGCAGCGCAGTCATTCACTCTTGCTGGTAAAGATTCTTCCAACTGATGAGGTGCTGAAGAGCAGCCAGTGTTACTTGGTTGCAGACACAAATTGTCTGAAGAGGTCCCAACTGACAGATCTCCAATCTGTGGATGTATTTCAGCTGGAAGCTTCCATGATCTTCCCTTATACCTCATACACCACTCTGCCAGCATATCTTAATTCTTTGCAACAACTCCCGTTTCTTATTCCCATTTCCCCCTTTTTTTTCTTTCCTTTCCTATTCTCAGAAGGAGCATTTTCTAGCTGTTAAACCACGACTGAAAAATCAATGACTTAAGTTCTTTGTTACTCCAGTGTAACTTTTCTGCACCTCAGATTTCTCAGAAGGTCACTGCCAGGTATTCATAAATACCTCACAGCGGTACTGGGGGACTTCAATATTTGAGAAGTGATTTGAGATCCTCAGAGGCACGATGGTGCTCTCACCATGTAAAGATTATTACTTTACCCTGGGGCATGGATTTCAGGATGTAATATAGAGCTGAGGAGGGGTTAAGCCTTTTCTTTATTATTTGTCAGACTGAAGGAAAGAAAGCTTTCAACTAGAAAAACTGGGAATCTGGAACAAACAATCTCTGGCTAAACTGATTTTTGACCTGTTTATGGATACATAGAATTGGGCAGTTACAGCTCTTCATTAGCAGGGGTGTTACACTGTCCTTCTGTCATGTGGCATCACATAAAATGTGGAGATTATATTACGCTGAGCTATTTAAGTCATGACTCGTTTTCACGTATGTGTGTCTCAAGAAAATCACAGTTCCCACAAATCCTTCTGTTTACTTCACACAATCCAGATTACAAACATTGGCTTAAAACCAAATAATTAGCAGTGGTAATATAGATACAGCAACCGCGTAGCAACCCTCGAGGTATTTGAAAAGACAGCTCCATGATACTGAAAAGTCAATTGGAAATCTCCTTCTATCTATACAGATAGAAGTAAAACCGACACGTAACAGTGGGGTGAGCTGGTGTGGGAGAATGCACAGAAGACAGAATTACCCATACAGTAAAGGCTTTCTAACAAGGCTCTGAGTGTTATTTTCATTGCTCCAAGCTACTCGGTGCAATAGGATAGTATGAGCTTTGTGAAGGGTAATATTAACTATATGAATGTATCTCTCAAATGGCATTTTTTCTCCTGTTTTATAGACTTAGGATTTTAGCAAGGTCATTCTGCCTTTAGGCTGAGCCACCACCAATTTCTCTTGTAGATTTTTTTTAATGCAAAATTAAACTTCTACTGCCTTTTGATAGATTGCTTTAAATTCCAAAAACTCAATTAAAACAAATCATATCTTGTCCTTCTGAGAACAATGGTGATCTAAAGCATCTTCTCTGCCAACCAGCCCTGCATCCCTTCTTGCTGCCTCTCAAATCTGACCCAAACCCCTTTTGCCTTATCATGTTAAAAAGGAGAAGTATAATGCTAACGCTTTTCTCTCCCACAGTGGAGAGAAAGGTTTTCTTTTTCTCCTCCGGGAGGTCTCCTTGTGGGTGTCACCTCTGCCATGGTGCATTGGGCTGGAAGGGACCTTTAAAGGTCATCTAGTCCAATCCCCCTTCAGTGAGCAGGGGCATCTTTCATTGGATCAGGTTGTACACGCCCTCGCTAGCAGTTGCTCCCCAGCTTCCCTGCAGCCCCCTCAAGCACTGGGCGGCTGCTGTAAGGTCTCCCCAGAGCCTTCTCCTCCAGGCTGAACAGCCTCAGCTCTCTCAGGCTGTCCTTGTAGGAGAGCTGCTCCAGCCCTTTGATCATTTTTGTGGCCTCCTCTTGGACTCGCTCCAACAGGCCCATGTCCTTCTTGTGTTGGGGGCTCCAGAGCTGGATGGAGAACTCCAGGTGGGGTCTCATTAGGGCAGAGCAGAGGGGCAGAATCTGCCCCTGGAGCCCTGCTGGCCATGCTACTTGCAATGGAGCCCAGGATGCAATTGTCCTTCCGGGCTGTAAGCCTGCATTGGTGGCTCGCGTCCACCAACACCCCCAAGTCCTTTTCCACAGGGCTGCTCCCCAGCACCTCATCCCCAGCCTGGACTGATGAGGATTGCCCCGACCCCGGTGCAGGACCTTGCACTTGACTCCTTGAACTGAGGTTCACACGAGCCCCCTTCCCCAGCTTGTCCACGTCCCTCTGGAGGACATCCCACTCCCCTGACACATGCCCCCGGGCCGCTTGGGGAAGCTGGCGGTGTTGGCAGGAGGGGCGCAGGCTGACGCACCACCGCGTCCTTTCGGTCGTTTCGGGCGGGTTTAAGTTAATTTCTAGGTTAGTCGGCAGCGCGAGCCGGAACCTTTTTTTCCGAGGCCCCGCGGGCCGGAACCTTTTTTCCGAGGCAGCGCGGACGGCTTTCGGCGTCGGACCCAGTTCC
>NW_009699710.1:0-13358 GCF_000703405.1 Apaloderma vittatum
GATTTAAGTACTTCTGTTTGAAGGTTTGGAGAACTAATAAATGATCAAATTAGATAATTCCTTTTTTACTTTTCTTCCTTTTTAAATGAGTGATTTTGCAAAGAGCATTGGTAGCTGATTCAGGCATTTGGCACAAACTGTTTTCTGTCAGTAAGTAATACTTGGGGGTTTTGTTTGAAAAGGTTTACGTGCTTCGTTATTGGTGTTTTTGAAGCAAAGTACTTAGCACTTCTGGTTTCTGAGGCCAGTGGAGGCTGTTGGCCATTCTCCCTAACCCAGGAGGAGTTGACACCACGCCCAGAGTCTGAAGCAGCCTCTCTTCTGCAGAACTTAATTTATTACTTGAACATAAGACTACCAAAGGAATCAAGAGGCTCCCTGTAGGTTCACTCCTCCTTAGGTAGCAATAATTTGGCTCCTTCCCAGTTGCGTTTTGATAATTGATCCCTCTGCCTGTTTCTTGAAAGGGCAGCGCATGCGAGTGCCTTTAGATGTGGGTTTGTAGAACTGTACAATCTGCATAGAGTAGTCCTCTGTTTTCATATATCATTTGCTGAAATTCCTGCAAAAATGCATGTGTTTCTGCTATGACTGTCAAGGAAAAAGTGAAAAAATAAATACTGGAAGAGCCAGACACTGGTGTGGGTGAGGGAGCAGAGAAAGCTGGTCATTGTTTTCAGGGACACCTTCTATGCAGGAAGCTGGTGTATCTCAAATATATCCATTTGTGCTTTGCTAAAAAGTTGTCTTGGCTTTAGGAGGCTGTCTAGTGGGAAGGAGGTGTCCCATAGATTTTGTGTGAACTGCATTTTGTGATAGCTTATCCCTCAGGAATGCGGTTGGTCTTCAGGCTGCCTTGGGAAGTGGGAGCTCGATGCTGTAGTCGACCTCGCACCTGTGATTCCTGAAAGCGGTTTTGTGAAGCACCACTAAGTATCTCCCACATACATATAAATAATTCCTTTGTCCCTCGTTGCCAAGGCAGGGAAAGTCTTGTCCGTTCTTTTGAATGTGAGAGAAACGTGTGCTCTTGGTATCTTGCAGGATGGAGGGAGTGATATTTTTTTGTTTCCCATGAGTAACATAAAAGACAAAATGAATACATAATTCTGTATGTGTCACGCTGTCCTGTTGTATCTTTTTAACCCTTCTCTTTACGTTGCTGTTGTTACAATTATGGGGAAATCAGGTGCTATCTAGACAGTTACACAAATTCAACTTATTTAGCATGTGGAGTCTCTGCTGAATATGATCTTGTTTTAGATCCAGGGACTAGAGATTTTAATAGCTTGCCTTTAATACCTCTAATAAATCACAAGATGAAATGAGTAGTTTACCTCATAGAAAGATGTGAATCCCTTACTGCTGCTTTTTCCAAGAGTTGCCTCACTTGTTCTGAATTTGGAAGTATTTCCAGTGGGCTGGAAATGCTTTCTGAATTGCTAGGTTACCCAGGCACATCTCTGCTATGAAGGCCAGAGCAGGATTCATTTAATTCCAAGAGTGTCGTATTTTTCTGCTGAGTAGTTGTCTGTCTGCGAGGTTTGCTCTCTGCTACCCTGAGTTTGTTGTCGGGATGCCATGTGTTTCCACGTGTGTCCGTGTGTTTTCTTTGAAGAGATTGGTTCAACTAAAGGAGTAGAAACTTCTGTGAAGCGACCGACCTACAGACAAGTGAGGAGAGGCTCCCAGCCTAAGAACGTGAACCGCAAGCAGTAACCCTTCTATGGAATGCCTGTCTTGTCAGTAAGGGCTAATGAAGCCTTTCAGTATAGGCGTCCTTTTAAAGGGCGTAGAAAATAGGTAGTTTTTAAGCACAGGTTAGAGCCACTGTTCTTTCTTGTGCAGAGGTTGGTTGCTAATCCCAGTCGAGCCTTCCACAATGATAGAATCAATCATTTAGGTTGGAAAAAAGCCTCGAGATTAAGTCCAAATCAAACTAGTCCACAAATACAGAAACCAAATAAATTTAGTGCAAGGGAACAAAAAAAAAGAAGTGTTTTCCATAAAGAACTGTCAGGTAGAGAAAAGTAGTTTCTTCTCAGTCTTCCAAAGACTTGCAAAAGGGCAGCTCTTAAAGAAAAGAAACTAAATACTCAAAGATTTGGTTTAATTATGCAGTAGTTCTTATTATTGAAAAATACAATAGAAGAAAAAAAGGTCACTGACTCACATATTGTTTTCAAGCTCTAGAAAAGCAATGAAGTGATGTAAACCAGAAGAATGGGGGAGACGCTGAGCAAGCTTTCAGGGAGGAAGATTTAACTTTGCTATGTGATTTAGCATAAAGAGCTGCAGGAACATGGGAGCTGTAATCCTTACGGGGCCGTTTGCCCCTGTGCGACCTTGGACAATCCACTTGACCTCTGTGAGCTTCAGTAAATGGAAATAGGCAAAAAGTGAGCTCAGACACCGTGCTGTCAGGTAAATATTCCAAATAAGTGAAGGACTGTTAATGTTCTAGAAGTAAGCATTTACAAATACAGTTGCAGAATCAAAGTGTAAAAATGAAGCAGTAAATAAATCAATGCTGTTTACTTTAGGATTTTATGTTGACTGCTTCCAGTAACCAGATGCGAAGTCTACAGGCTCGCATAAAAATCCCAAACTCCCACACTGTGACTAAGCTATACTGTCAGACGTCTCAAAAAATACCGACAGGCTTGCTGAGTGCCTGACTGGAAACAGTTTTTGATCTGCGGGGTTTCTGAACTTTAGCAAATTCAGTAATAGGAGTCATGGCTTGAATAAAAAAATGCTCTAGTCAGATCCTACTTTTTGGTAGCTGAGGTCCGAAAACTGCAGTGCCCTCTTCTGACTTGCCTTCAGAAAGTCTCAGTTGGCATTTCGGAGAGGGCACCAGCAAAAATGAAGAGAATAAGCTTTGCTGCCAACTCGTTTGCTTCTTTTTTTGGCTTCTCCTATGGTTGGGCACCGGCTGAGCATGGCCACCTCCGCCCACGAGCGAGATAGGCCAGACCCACAGGGTGCAGTGGCCAGAACTGAAATCTAAGAAGGTAGACGGGCTCTGCCGAATATCAAAGCCACCAACCCTGATCGTCAGAGCCGGGAGCACTGTTGCCAATGTTTTAAACTTAAAACCACCTCTCCAAGGCTGTGGGAAGAGATAAGCATCACAAGCACAATCCTGGAGTGACGTCACCTTTTTCTTTGTTTTGTGTTCGCTGATATTTAATGACTGATGGCTGAAGTTTTCCATGTTTTTTATAAAAGAAATTTTCCTCAGGGAAAAATGTGATATTAGTGAGCATTGCCTAGTTTACTGCACATTTATAACCAAGAAAACTAATTCCATTTGCCTTTTCACCTCTAAGAAAATACGGCTTTCAGGAGGGATATTCGATGAACAAATTTCTGTGGAGTTTGTTTATACAGATCTTGTTCAAATGGTAATCTAGGAAAGGAATAAATAAAAAAAAGCTATAGTAAAAGCACCTACAATTTTGGATCCTTATCAGTTCCTTTTTATTCTCTGACATGTATTTAATATATAGGGTTGATGATGAACTGGAATCTCGTTTCCTCGTGTCTTGCTTCGCAGCTGTGGAACTAGCTGCTTAACCTTTGTTCAGACACTTCAGTGTAAATAGCTCAGATTTATACTTGCATAATAGAACAAAAAAAAATCTGATCTCTCTGTGTTTTCTCCATTTGCTGAAATTTCAAGTGTGTCAAAATCTTGGTTATGTCCAGAAATACTTTGAGTAATTCAGACTAAATTGCCTGCATTCGTTTTGTTGCAAGGGTTGTTTTATTGGTAATTGTGAAGACATACAACTTTAATATTAATATTGAGATTATAATGAAAATCTACTGTCCTTATCTCTGAAAAATAAGTGTGAGAAATCAGAGCTCAGTAGCTATAAACAAATAAATACCAATTTCTTAATGGGAATCACAGGCAGTGTTTACACTTGTCGTTTCTTCCCAGGCAGACCTAATGCTCTGTGTCTGTCCGCGTCTCTCTCATTTCCTAGTTCAAGCACTAGAGCCTCCGATGTGACCTGAAGCTGTACTGGGAATCTGGCTGTCTCCATTCTTAATGACATCAAATAGAGTACAAAAATACGCAGTCACCCGCTGAAACGGGTCACAGCAGTGGCAACCCGGCATCCCAAGGTCGAGGCTCTCTGGTTTTCTTCGCCAGCTGTGAATGTTCAGATGGTTGGCAAGGAGCTCCTGAAAAACTTGGCAACAGATCTGCTGGTAATTGTGGCCGGAGCACATAAATCCTACAAGAAAAGCATCGCTGTCTGTGGTGCAGGGCTTGCTGCGAGCGGGCTGGCCTCAATTTCAAATAGTAAAGGAGAAGTCCCCAATAGAAGACAGGTGGCAGTTACTGCCCTGGCTGGCACCTCCTGCCGGGGTGTGGGAGGGCTGAGGGTGGAGATTTCAGCCACCGCCGCCGCGTCCCTGCCCTGGGATCTCTGGCTGGGCTGGGTCGAAGGGAGCACAGCAGAGAGGTGCCTTGCGGTGGTTTAGATTTTCTGTACTTCACGCGTGAAACCAGGCTCTCTCAGCTCTGACAAGGTTCTGCTCTTCCGTGCTTCAAAACTGCGATCCAGCAGAGTGTGGCTGGCGAAGCCCCAGGGGAAGGCAAGCTGCAGAAGCCAAAGTTGGAGAGACATTGAGGGACAACCTCGATCCCTTACAAATCCTCTGCCGAATCCAGCAGCCTTGACTCGTGTCAAGTGATTTTAATTACTTGAGCTTCAGGTTCTTCCCTTTAAATTTAGTAGGAGCGTTTCCCCCAGACAAGGACTGCATGATTTCATAGAATCATAGAATCCTAGAACAATTCAGGTTGGAAAAGACCCTTGGGATCATCGAGTCCAACCATTAACCCTACATTCCCTATGTGTTGCCTGCTCTAGCCGAGAGGTGGCGTTCCCTGCCCATGACAGGGAGGTTGGACTAGATGATCTCTAAGGTCCCTTCCAGCCTAGGCCAGTCTATGATTCTATGATTCCATGATTCATGCTGCCTTCCACAGCAGAGGTGTGCAGTGTGCTAACTTATGTGTCGCCAGATTTAAAACACTGGCTCGGTACGAACTCGTGACTGACCCCCCTCATCCATTCATGTCCAGCCTAAACTTGCCCTGTTGCAACTGGAAACCATTCCCCCTGGTTCTGTCCCTAATTCCCTGTGAGAAGAGACCAGCACCAACCTCTCTACAATGTCCTTACAAGTAATTGTAGAGCATGATGAGATCTCCCCTCAGCCTCCTCTTCGTCAAACTGAACAGACTCAGCTCCCTCAATTGCTCCTCGTAAGGTCTATTCTCCTTCCCTGCTGATTTCTCACTTCAAGCGGCTTAATAATCACCCACTACTTTTGGAGGGGTTGGAGGGAAGAATGCTCTCATCCTTTCATTGTTGTTGAATATAGTCACACAAAGAACCTAAATATAAACAGATGTCTGTTTTTAAAAAGTCAGCATCTTGCTGAAATTTAATATTTTTGTTAGCGTCACTGACAGAAGTTTTATTGCAGAACATTCAATCTCTGGTTTGTGTTCAATCTTAAGAGATTGTTGCTGCTCTGATATTGGGATGATTTTCAGTAAGAGCATTCCGCAACGTTAGTGTCTCTGGTTTGTGTTCAAACAATCTTACAAGATTGTTGCTGCTCTGATATTGGGAGGATTTTCAGTAAGAGCATTCCGCAACGTTAGTTTATTTATTTATTCCGTGTCCTGACTGGCAGAAAGTGGAATTACAGAGCTCCTTTGGCTACTGCTACTCACCTTGGGGAGCAGGGTGGGGTGAGCGACCAGGGGTTTGTCTTGCCCTTCCCCGCGGGGCAGGGGACACGGTGGCTGTGCCTGACGGCGTCCCCCTTTACGTCACATCCGTACAGAAAATGAGAGCCTTGAAATCGCGTGTTTGAAGCGTAACCCGGGGATGTCTTGAGCGAGGCTGGTGCCTTCTTGAAGTGTTTTGGCAATGTGTGATATTTTGGCAGTGCAAGGGTTTTTTTTTTCAAGGGTCTGGGTTCCTACTCTAGAGTAGGAGCACAGGGAAACGGTGAGCAAAGAGACCCATGAAGAAATATCAAATTCTGTCAGGTATTGCAGAGACTCAATAGTTACTGGTTCGGCAAAGTAATATTGAAATACTTCAAGTGTATAGGAATCTGAGGAAGTCAAACCCACCGTGCTTGTTTTCATGTGTGTATGAAGTTTGCTGAGGGGATTATCCACCACAGTGGAGTTTGAGTAGCTCCTGTTTAAAATAAGTGGTAGTTATCTATAAAAACATTTTCAGTCATTCCATTAGTGTGCTTGCAGCGTCTTCATTTTAAAGAAGAAAACTAGACTTTTTTCCAAGTGATAATAGCTAAGCTGGAAACTTTAAGAATGTCAAAGGTCCTATTGTCTGGGGACAGCATAAATCTGTGTTTACCAAGGTGGAAAGTTCTTCTGGGTAGCTGGGTTGACACATTTAGCCCTTCTGTGACTCGAGTTCTGTTTTCATTTGGGGTTGGGAGCTGGGAACAGAGAGAAGATGCAGGAAGCATATGCAGGAAGAAAGTGAACTTAGTAAATTAAAAGTTGTGGTTTTTTTTCCTAGAATAAAATATTATCTTGATGGAAACAGTGTACATTAGTCACTGGGAAATTAAAGAAGATATTTGAGAAATGTTGGATCTGTTCTATGAAAATCAGTTTAGAAGTCATCAGTGGATCAAGTCTCCTTGGGGTATTGCAGGAATACTGGATAAAGTCCAGTTTAAAATGAAGTCGGATAAAACTAGCAGTAATATCCAAACTACAGGGCTAGTTTTTCCTGCCTAAACCAGCTGCAGATAGAATTGATGCTGTGTCTGCTGCCTGGAGATGAAGATTTGTGTGCAGTGCTCCTTCTCAGGAATTTGTGATTTTAAAAGCTACACCTGTTTTGGAGACCTGGACGCCAATTTTCTTATGCTTTCTCAGTCTGATTGCTATTTCACTCAGAACATAAGTCTGCTTTGTTCCCAATGATCTCCTGTCAGATATGATGCTGCCCAGTGTTAGAGAGCAGGAGACTCGACCTCTCTGGGTACTCGGTTGGTTCGTGTCACAGTACTATGCGAGTATCTCAGCAGTTACAGGAGAAGGGAAGTTTTATCTTGATTTTGTGGTTTGTAATGTATAGAACATGTCTGGTTACTATTTTGTCCAATGCAACAAAGCAAGTTGTAGTTATGTCTGGATCTAATATGAAGCATCTTGCCCCAAAATGCTATTTATTCTGTTCTTATCCGTCACTCTTGATGCCATTAAGTGAGAAACTAAATGTCATGATTAATTTCTTACAACTGTAAATGAGTTTTTTGTCAAAACATCGATGAGAAAGAGTTCTATTTTATCAATGCTGTAAATACGAAATAAAAATATTATTAATCGCTCATTAAAATATTGTTAATTGTTAGCTTGTGATTCCAAACTAAGGATGTTGAATCGTGTAACAGGTCCCGTTTCTGCGTTGTGCTACACGGGGCCAAACCACGTGTCAGGACAGTCACCACTCTGCCCACAGTCACCACCCAAATGGAAGGGATTGCCTTTCACTGGAAAGAAAATAGTAGATCGAGAACTATTTTCTGACTCCAATTATCTTCTAGCATACCTAGCTCCCTTGAAATACGTTTCATTCCCATGTCTCGTTCCCATGAGCCGTCATCATTGCCTTTCGAAAGACCCGTGGCCAACACTGCAGAGATTCAGTGAGAACTTTCTGTGACTCTGTTTGCTGCCCGTTGCGGAGTGGAATCATGACCTTGCACTTACAGAGGTGTTTGCAAATGGAATTGAGCATCTAGCGTCACTGAAAGGTTCTGACCAAAGCGTACAGCCTGGAGGTTCAAGAGAGATGGAAAATATCTAGAAGATAAAGCATTTTAAATGACTATGTGTATTGTAAAGTGCAGTTAAATGTCTACAACTATGCATCTGATCTACCACCAGTTCTGTTCTTTTCTGGAGTTTATACAGACAAGTCTGGCTATAGGTCCTTCCGTCTGCATTCTCAGAGTCTTATTCAAAAACACTGTGATTGATCTCAATTGCTGTGAATTTTCTCGTTAAAAGTTTTGGTGGGTTTTTTTTCTATTTGGAAGTGTAGAGACAGCCTAGGTACGAGTCTTCTGTGCTGTACAAGCAGCATACAGGAACTGAAATCTAGCCACAACTCGCTGGTCGGGTGTAAGAAATACTCGCTGAAGCACTGGGGCTGCGTGTTATTATCTCTTTGTTCCATGTGACAAGGTGTGCAACTCTACATTATTTACGTAGGGGCACAACTTAAAGATTGGAAGGTGTTCTCATCAGACAGGGGCTGTCTTTCAGAGTGAAGGAACCACAACAGTTTCCCCTGTACATCTGTGTATCCCAGGGCAGTGCAAACTTCTGGATCCAGCCCTCGTGCACTCGTAAGTGTTGTGATGTTAAATATCGTGCAGTATGGCTGTGGCAGATAGCTGCCTCCAGTAATTCCCAGTTGTAACTAATACATCTTCCTGTTTAATATAGTCCATAGTCAAGGAAAATACCTCCATATGTTTTGAATTCTCTTGCGTCTTCACTGGAGTTCTCAAGAGTATGCAGTTAATTTAATACATGATTTTGTTCTACATTTGTGTAGAAGCTGAGCAACATAAGCTTTGGAATAGCTGAAGTGTTAGCATATATAAGGTTTATTTAGCACAAGTACTTGGTAGGGTCAGTATCCTCGGGCATATTGTAACAGAAGCTCACGTGTCTTTCAGAGAGCCACAAAGTTCAAAATATTTATTCCATCAGTAATCTTCTTCTCAGAATCCATCCGAATAGCTCATTTTCTTGGCAACATCTCTTCGTCAGTAATTATTAGTTCCAAAAGAATAACAGCTAATGCAACTCGAGAGTTGCTATATATTTCCTCTGACTTTCCTGTTTTCCTTTAAAGACACAGACCTTGCACTAGGTGCAGTTACTTGACAGTGACAGGGCAGTGCTAGGTCATATCTCTGCTCCTGTTTCACGGCAGAGTGTTTTATAATTTAGGAGAATGCCAAATAAAAGAGAGCATTGAGTGAGTAGGGATATTTAATTGCTCCTATTAGTCTGGGTGCTGACTAACAGTGCAAAACCCCCTTGTGGTTCTCGTTAAGGGGAGCAGTGGATTTTTTTCCCCCAAAATCCTTGTTAACTCGTTATGGGTTGGGCGTCACATTGAGTAGGCTGCTTAAAGGACTTAACCAGCTTATCCTCCCCAGAAGAGCAGGCAGTAATTCAGAAAGGGGGAGTGAGGTGAGCTCCCGAAAGCTTGTCCCTGAATTTAGTTTTAAAGTGTTGGAGCCGGTGCAGAATAGGTTCAGTGGAAGATGGATAATGGTTAACATTAGCTTTTGTACAGCTGCTTTTTTGGCTGAAAGAGAGGTAATTTATGTTTAAAGTCTCTGAGCATGATTCGTTGTTTTTCCGTGTTTTGCTAAAGGTTCCCCTTTTCCCTCCCTTCAGGTTCTTTGCAGTTAGAAACGTTACCTCTGCTATTACAGCGCATGTGGTTTCTTCCTCTGTAAGGTCCGTACCAGGTGAACCCTAAATCACAAACTGTGCTTGCCCTCTGTTTTTGCATAATATTTGTGAATAGCTTCCATATTTCACTGCAGTCTTACTGCCAAACTTGAAAGGATTGCTGCACTCACTCCAGCTTGAGGTAGGGATGGGGAGAACAGCTTTAGTTGTATTGATGTGTGTCCCCCTTGCTGTGGTAACCAGCATTAATTGATACAGACATGTCAAAATGACTTGCACGTTTAAACATTCAATCCCTCTCCCCCCTAATTGCTCTGGGAAGAATGAATGCAAGTAGGCTGAACGTGATTTATTAACTTAGCTTTTGTGAGGGTTTGGAAACATTTCTGCAATGTCCCATGTCTCCACTAAAATTCTGAATTGTTTTGTGTCTAGTAGCCTGGTTTGCAGGGACACAAAGCAACAGGCTAACTTGCCTCACACGTTTGTTGTAAGGTGGTTATAAATTGTGGCTTTAACACCTTAAAAAGTACATTTTACAAACATGAGAAACTTCATTTTTCCACGTCACGTCCCGCCCAGGAGAAGGGGGGCAGGTGGCTTTTAAATTTGTAATACCCCAATGGAGTGACAACGGTGAGACAAGTCTCAAGGTCCATAGACAAACAGTTAGTGTCAAATTCTGCACAACGTAGAGATCAGGCTCACGACAAAGGATTCCGATTTAAAAACGCGATAGGGCAGACGTTATAACCAAAACCAGGAAAAGGCTAAATGTGCAATAAACTACAGCACAATAATAACAAGGGGTAATAAAGGACATCTAAATGAAATATTATAACAGACAATATTATTCATAAATGTTACAAGAAAGAAATTGAAGCGTGACCTAAATAGACAGTATGATACTTGGCGAGAAGGGGAAAGAGAGAAAGGGAGGGGGGAGAGAGAGAGAGAGAGATCACCAGTCCCAAGTTCCTGCGTTGATCCAGCCAAAGCAGAATTCAAGATGCATCCGTGTTCTCCTCCTCCTGCACTTTTCTTCTCCTTCTTTTCTTCTGCTTCTCCTCCTGCACTTTTCTTCTTCTTTTCTTCTCCTCTCTATCTTCTTACTTTACCTTCCCACAGTTTATACCCAATTTTCTACCTGCGGACGTGCGGAATGTCAGGTAGGGGACCAAGGCACTTCATTGTTTTTGAAGCTCGTTAGCACGCGTGAATGTTTTCTTCAGAATGCTTGTGATGCTTCCACACATAGGCGACGGTTGGCTGCTGTGGTACGAAACTGAAAAACGTGAAGCTTTAAACAAGCGTGCTCTGTGTTGTACCCTGATGGTGGTAATGGTTATGTATTCATTCAAGAGAAGGGTTTTCTTAACTGCCAGGTGATCATCCTGATATTTTCATTATTAGAGGTTCATTTGACCTCCAGCTTCCTGTCAGGACATTTATACTGAGACGGCTCAGGGAACGAGTCTAAGATTGATAGACGCTAAGATGTTTCAGAGTATGCAGGATGCCTAGAAGTACTTGTGGTGTATTTCATTATTCAAGAGTAATTTTCTTACACACTAAGACAATTTTGAACAGCAACCTTTAAAGGAACAGCCTGAAACCCAAATATATGTGTTCGTTGTTATCTAGGCATTCGATGCAGCAGCTACTGTGTGGATTGGTTTTGGCTTAATGGTTGTAATATTTCCAGACAGATTTTTAAATGTTAATACTTACATCGCTCCTACTCTGACAGACTCACAGCTGTACACTGATCAAGCTAAGATGCTTTCCATATACAATTTTGGTGACAGGAAACTATGTAATTTAGTTACGCTTTCTGCAGTCCAGAATTAGAGGTAGGACTTGCAAGACTGTGAAATTTCACAATTTACTGCCTTCCAGAGACAGAACCCGACCCATCAGAAATAGTTTTACAATTAAGGGCTAATACTCCTTGGTGCAGTTCTGTGGGCCAGAGTCGAGCCAGGTGCAAGGAAGTCTTCCTTCTTTCTCATTTTGAACTCTGAACATACGTGCACCTAGGACTGCACTTGAATATTTATATTTCTTTGGGGAGAAGCCACAGTGCGAGGTTTATTCATGCAGAAACTGCTGTGAACTGTTTGTATTAACAGTAACAATTTCCCTTATGGTGAACAACAGCGTCTCAAAAGTTTACTTTAGCAAAAAATATTTTGAATGAAAGCTACTGCTGTATCTATCATAACTAGGCACCGTGGAAGAAGTCAATCAATAAACAGAGGAAGGCTTGTGTGCTCTCCGAGACGCTAGGCTGGGATATTGAACCCTTTAAAAGCGCACAGGGACTCCATTCGGTTTGTCCCCGTGCCAGTCTCCAGTGGTGGAGATTCTGCCGTGTCCGTACGTAAATGGTGCTTAATTATTCCCTCCAGTCAAAATTCTTCTCTGAAGTATAACACAAATCTTCCGTACTACAGCTTTAGCCCGTTACCTCCTGTCCGGTTCATAGTGCACGCAGGAACAATTCTATTCCCTTCTGTACTCTCTCTCTACTTGGACACTCTCATCCCCTCTGTTTTTTCGAAACGGTGCCATGATTTCAATCTTCTGGTTGCGTTTTCTAGAGCGCTGGTCTCTCATTCAGACCACCCTCTGGTTTGTACCTACTTCTCTAATACTTGCTTATTTTTTTTTAACTTCACCCCTTTGACATCTCACATTCAATGAGATTCACTGTCGCTGCTCTAGATTCCTTGTGTAATTACTGCTTCTACGTTGGTTCTTCAGCTCGTGTTAGTGCAGGTGGTTTTTCTGCTGTAAATGTGGGATATCGCACCAATCCCTGTTACTTTCTTTTCCTGCCTTTGCGGACACTTCCCTAAGCTGTCAACATCTTCTTTGAACTCTAATCCTTCCCTTCAATATTCTCGCTGCCTTTTCCAACTTGGCGTTACCTTTGAATATCATCTCTTTGTCCCATCATCTACTTTGTGCATGAAAACATAGGCTGGAACCACATTTAGGAAAGATCTTGTAGGTTCTTGCAGTAGTGAACTACTGATTATAGGTTTTGAACCAATTTTGCACATCCCAGTTTCTTTTAGATGGCGCTTTCCTAGCTTGAAGAAGTGTCAAACACCTTAGAAAAGCCAAGCTAAATTGCAGCCACTCCTTCTCCCGCACGTAGAGCCTGTTTGTGGAAGGAAATTAAATGGGATTGACAAGATTTTTATCTTGACAAATCCATGCCCGTTGCTACTGCTGCCCTGATTATTTTATCAGTGCTTATGAACAGTGAGTTTGAATTCTTGTGGAATTTTTCCAGCAAGTGGGACTGAGTTACTAGTTCAGCCTTTCACAGCTCCCCATTGTTCTGGGTTTCACAGCTCAGTCCCTTTCTGGTTTTCTGTTGTCTGACACACCCTCGTAATTCTCAAAGGTAACAACCGCTCCGAGATTGCTTCGGTAGTTTCTGCAAGTGCTCTGGAGGGAGTCCACTGAGCCCAACTGCTCTGGGCAGGTTTATCTGCAGGCGATGTGTGGCCACTCAGAGCTACCTTGCCAACTCTTTCCATCTGTCTCAAAAGAGCGAACTCTTACGGAGAATATGGAAGATGAGGCGAGAAAGTTGCGATATGCTTTGTTTAGAATGGAATCACAGAATGTCTTAGGTTGGAAGAGACCTGAGAGATCATCTCATCCAACCCGCCATGGGCAGAGACCCTCCCAACCTAAGACATTCTGTGATTCTATGATTTCCCCGTGTCCTGTCACTGGACACTGTGCAAAGTCCCTCCCCAGCCTCCCTGTAGGTCCCTTCAGGCACTGCAGCAGGGATAAGGTCTCCCCGGAG
>NW_009699710.1:13379-20716 GCF_000703405.1 Apaloderma vittatum
CCCCCCCGGCCTGTCCTCGCAGCAGAGCGGCTCCAGCCCCTGCGTCAACTTTGTGGCCTCCTCTGGACTCGTTCCAGCAGATCCACGTCCCTCTCACGGTGGGGACACCAGAACTGGATGCAGCATTTGAGGTGGGGTCTCAGCAGAGCAGAGCAAAGGGGGAGAATCCCCTCTCCTGCCCTGCTGGCCACACTCCTCTGGGTGCAGCCCAGTACCTAGTTCCATTTACTGCATGTAATGGTAATGTAGCAAAATTTGCAGGCAAAAGGGGACATCGAACTGGAAAGGACGCAGGCGTGCAAGGTCCCTGCAGCCCCTGGGGAAGAAGCCCTGGGGCTGGCTCTGGGCCGGCCGGGATGCGAGTGATGCCAGAGGTGAGTGCCAGAGCGATCCTAGTTTCGTGGGGCGACACTCTCAACGTCAAAGTAGTCTTCTGAGAGACACAGTAGTTTTCGCCTTGGCAGAGACAGATATGGGAAGGGCGGAGAGAACTTAACCTTTGTTATTTTGAAGTCCAGTTGCTAAGAGCGGAGCGACTGGTAGCGCTTGGGGCCAGAGCTGGAGGCCACCACTAGCAAGAACTGCTCCCCAGTGCCTTGCACTTAGTTGGATTTTCCCAGATCCAAGCTCACCGAGTTGGTACCTTTTGTTTTTCTGCAGGGCTCTTACCATCTAGCCATTGAAGTGTGAAAACTTTGAAAACCTCAGTAAAAAGAAAAAGTAGAAGCGAAGATCCTAAGTGTTTGGAGTCTCAGCAATGGTCCTTACTGCCTTTTCACAGAACCCCGGAATGTTAGGCGTTGGAAGGGACCTCGAAAGATACGCTTGGAAATAAATGTGATGTGCAACCAGACCTCCAAACACTGGATGTTTAGGGCTTTATCTGCTACCAGAGGGACAGCAGCTTTCAAGTTAACTGACTGAGCTCCAGGTCACTGGCATCCTAGTGAAAACATTGTTCTAATGAATGTTCATTTTTTGTTAACTAATGTTTATGAGAACGTAGGAAATGAGTATCTTCGATGAGTAAATAAAAACACAGAATGTCTTAACATATTCTGAAGAATTTATTTGCTTATTAAAGGCTGTGGCAGGACACCAGAGAAATGTGCTCAGGACATTTTAGACCCAGTAATAGCTCTATTAATATTTAAATAAGTACAAGCCTGCTATTATTTCAGAAGCACTCATCAGTCTGTAATAGTTTCTTTGCTTAAGTCAATTCTTCAGTGTATAAGGCACAGTCAGATGTGTGTTTCCTAAGGGACAGTCAGTATGGGCCTGACTTTTAATTGTGGCTTGTTTCTGATTTTCTTCTTTCTACAGTGGTGCTAATTTCTTGGTGTTGCTCTAGAGCGAAGCATACACAGTTACAAAGCCTTAGAAAAGGAATTTGGTCTCTTCTTTCACTTCTCCCATTGCTAAGGATCATGTGTAAAAAGAGTACAAGAGCAGATGCTTTATTTCAGGGAGAAAGCCTTAGTGTGTAGCACAAGTTCCAGCTTCTCTGCTCAGCTTTTTGGGTGGGAATCTCAGCCCTTTCCATGACAGCACCTCGTGTGTTCGTGTCAGGTGTGAGCACTTCCCTGGAAACCTGCGTTGCGGTATGTTTAATCATTTATGGAGCCGCTTATTCTAGTGTACAAGAACAGGAAGATACTTCAGGTGAATATAAGTGAAAATCAGTTCATTATACATATTTATATTTGCATTAATTTGCACAGAGGTGATTGGTATAATAGCCAAACCGGCCACTGCTGAGAAGCAAAATAACACCAGTGCTTTTTGGAGGTTCTGAAACTAAGGGGCAGGTTAGCTCAGTGGGGTGAGCATGGTGCTGACAACAATGACAACACTGGGGTCATGGGTTCGATTCCTGCTCGGTCCCCATGTGTTGCCTGATCTAGTTGAGAGGCGTCCCTGCCCATGACAGAGGGGTTGCATTAAATGATCTCTAAGGTCCCTTCCAGCCTAGGCCATTCTATGATTTACTAGGTCTTCCCTCCTCTGCCTGATTTTACACCCCTTTCTGTGTTTTCTCCTTTATCTATTCTGTGATTTCATGCGCACACACAGATGCGTGCCGTTAAAGAATCTGCATGACATCCTTTCAGTAATGACTGTGCTGGGGCTTTTCTTAGAAGTTTATTTGGTGAACAGTTTGCTTCTGAAGAAAATAGCATTGCTCAAAAATCAAACTTGTAATAATTACCATTTTAGAACCGTGGCTTATTCTCAGATTGTATAACTCAACTGTAACTTCGTTTAATTTATACAGCCACAGGTAGTGGATTTTCAGTCTGCATTCAACAAAGCTGCCGTATTCATGTCAGCACTGAAAACTGTAAATGATGAGATTATTAATTGGGGAGATAGGAAATGATTTTCCGCTTGGTCTCCATGTGTTGCCTGATCTAGTTGAGAGGCGTCCCTGCCCGTGACAGGGAAGTTGGGTTAAATGATCTCTGAGGACCCTTCCAACCTGGGCCATTCTATGATTTTATGTTAATCAGTCCCACGACTGGATTTGTGGGAAAAAAAGATGTGTTCTGAAGTCACTGCCTCCTCTGGAGGAAGAAGGGGTAAAGAGGGGGAGAATTATAAAGATTGTTGTGGGCTGATCCAAAATGATAGGTCTGGGAAATTTTGATAGATTTCTTGCAAGTAATGATGTAACAATTTTTACTTTTAAAGGTAGAATGTTAGGATAGGGGGCAGTGGGCACAAGCTGGAGCACAGGAGATTCCACAAAAACATTAGAAAAAACTTTTTCCCTGTGCGGGTTCTGGAGCCCTGGCCCAGGCTGCCCAGAGAAGGTGTGGAGTCTCCTGCTCTGGAGACTTTCCAACCCGCCTGGACGCGTTCCTGGGTGACCTGCTCTGGGAATTTCCAGTGTTCAAATACAGAGGTCATGGTTTGATAGGAGAGAGCCTTCGAAGACATTTCCCTTTGTGAGCATAAGTAGGCTCCCTAAGAGATGACTGAAAGCTTTTGTCTGGAATGTTGCTGGGGGCTTCTCGTGTCTGAACTTGAATCATCATTCTTCCCATCCACCTTTGGCGTTTTATTATTCTGCAGTGGGACATGGAGTCCTTCTTCCAGAGAACTGGTTTGAGCAAAATTGGCCACGCGCTCTGTGGAAAGTCTGAAGGCAGGATTTGGAGATGTACTGACTAATGTTGCCAAAGTATTGCTTTCATACAATTTTATGTTATTTAACTTTGTAAATTTTTTTTGGCTACCAGTGTGCTGAGGGAGATAGAATCGTATTTCAAAATACAGATCTGAATGTAAGTTGCGATTTCAGAGGCCAGTAAGATTCTAACGGAGTCCAATGGAAATACTCAGTTCTTTCAGATTGGAAAGACAGATGGAAAGCAGTATCAAGCTCTTTTCAGAACACCCTGAGCTAATAGCAGTTGGGACTGGTAGCTCAGCCTTCCTTGGGGAGTGATCAGCGCTTTGTGGGACGAAGCCCTTCATGGTATTTATGAGAAATTGCACTGCATGTAGGAGGTTTATTTTTTTTTCTGATTAATGCCAGAATTGAAAAAAAAAAAAATCTGGCTGGCAAAATTAGGTTGTGTAGATTAGTTGTATTTTCTTTCCCCTGTAGTTTTGGGCTTTAATAATATGGTCCTTAAATATATTCTATTTTTAATAACTTCTGTATAATATCCCTGCAAGAGAAGACCTCTTCCATGGAATCCTAATAGTCTATCTTCTACAGTTTCTAGGAGATACCACGCCATGCGATTACTCAGTGGTTGATGAATTAGCCGGTTATGCCAGCAAAAGAGTAAAATGGTGAGGTGAGAACTTCCCTACCCGTTAGAAGCACACGTGCTTGATATTTTGGACAGTCTTTCACCCATCGTCTTATGAGGGTTTTACCAATACCATTTTAGCTGTTTCTGGATGTAAAGGGAAGCAACAAGTTTTGAGCTTAACCGACTGCTGTTTGGTTTTCTTCTACTTACCCACTTTTCTGTGTGTTGGATTTTGTGTACCGGGAGCTTCGCCGGGGCAGACGAAGCTGCCTGCGCTCCTGCTGCTCTGAGAGCCAGAGAGTGCAAGTCTGTGCACTGAATGCAAAGTGCAAGCGATGGCTTGGCAATACAGATCAATGCCTTTTAAAAAAGCACTTCTGCACTGTCAAAGAACTTTAATCCATGTTTGCGTAAGGCAGTGGAGACATCCAGTGGCCAATGTCTTCAGTGACTGACAAATGGGAGTCTCTGGGTTCTGACTGCCTAACAAATGAAAGGCGTTTTTAGGAGTTGGGTTTTGGGATTTTTTCTTCCTCTTTAAATTCATAAAAGACATCCAAATGCAACACAGTAAAAACTAAGTACCTCGTCATATAGTTTAAAGGGGTACTGACCTTGAGCCAAAGTTAAACATGGCAGTTCAGCTGAAGCCAGCAGTGCTTACTGCTCAGGTGTAAACCCTGACTGAGTGCTTCGCCTAACTGGGGCCAACAGCACACTGCTGTCATAGAATCCTAGAACAATTCAGGTTGGAAAAGCCCCTTGGGATCATCGAGTCCAACCATTGACCGTACACTACAAGTTCACCCCTAAACCATCTCACACAACACCACATCTAAGCGACACTTGAACACATCCAGGGATTGCGACTCAACCCCCTCCCCAGGCAGTCTCTTCCAGGGTCTGACCACTCTTTTCGTGAAGAATTTCTTCCTAATGTCCAGCCTAAACTTGCCCTGTTGCAACTGGAAACCATTCCCCCTGGTTCTGTCCCTAATTCCCTGTGAGAAGAGACCAGCACCAACCTCTCTACAATGTCCTTTCAAGTAATTGTAGAGCATGATGAGATCCCCCCTCAGCCTATCTACAGTTTAGATTGAAATTGTTACGAGCGAACACGTCTTAAAGTTTTTGTAGACTAATGTGTAAGCATTGATTTAAACTTCAAACGAAAAGCTCAGTTCTGAGCACCAATTGAGGACAATTATTGTTAACGATTAAATGGGTGAGGCGAGGAGTTGAGAGCTGTGTGGTGGTTTCCAAAAGCCATCTGACTCAGACTTTTTTTATCAAAAACCATTTTCCATTCATCCATTCACCTTTCATTTTCTCATGTAATAAAGAGAGATTGGAGGATACGAAAATAATCTCAATTGGGAAAGAATGACAGCCTTGCAATACGCACTGGGTTGAAGCAGGCACAATTGTTTAGAGATGCTTCAGTTAATTGTGGGTCAATAATTATATCTGTGGGATTTCTCCAATGCCTGTAAAAGCTGTAACCAGAGCAGAAAAGTACACATTTCGGTAATGATCCACTGCCATTCGCAGTCTAAATACCTGATGTTTATGTCATAGAGCAGTTATGCTACTGTGCAAAATCCCTTGTTTATGAGTTACACTATTTCTACACACTGTAAAAAAAAAAAACACCTGGGAAGGTTGTTAAGGCAGCTTTTTGGCTTTCTCACTGTTGCAGAAGTACTTACAAATGGCAGACGTGACTGAGCTCACTGCGGACATTTCAGAAGCTTTCATTAAACGTCGCAACTTTCCAAATAACTACATTCCTCTCCTTTTACAGTGGGACCCAGGTAGAACATCCGTTCTATGCTAAGACAAATCTTTAGGCAGTGAGGACAACCCCAAATTTCATAAAAGCTCATCAGCCTTATGCCTTTGACTGATTTCCGGCTGTCTTTTAGTCAAGGCAGACTTGAAATGTGTGTGTTTTTATGAAGAACTTGTTTCTAGTTGGTTTCTTTTAATTTCATTCGGGAATAATAATCAAATTTCCAGCTATTTTTCAATGGATCACAGTAAAGCTAAAATATCATTAATAGTTTTTTAAGGACAAGGTGATTTGGGAGGCATAGAAAAACAAGGAAAACTAGATTAAATGGCAATATTTGCAAGTTTCGTGTTGCCATTATCTCTAAATATGAGGACAAGATTATGGAATATCGAGGCCTTCCAGAAATAATTCTGTTCAGTGAAGAAAAGTCTTTGTGGAATCTACTCAGCAGTGGTTCCCCATGACTCTTTAACACAAGGCTTACTGGATCTGGCAGCAGAACAAACTGTGGTGTAGTCAGGTAAAAACGAGGAGTTTGAATGATATCTTCCTTTTTGGCTCCCTATTTGTTTAAAATGTACTTGCAGCTTCATTATAAAAGCTTTAATTTATTTATACACCTAATATCTGAACCACAGCACAGAAAATATTTTAAGTATCTAGTAAATTATTGAGACAAAATAAAGTAATAAACATCTTTATTACATGAGAAAATGGATGAATGGAAAATGATTTTTGAAAAAAAAAATCTGAGCCAGAGTGATAAAAGTTTCTAACAAGTTAGCAAAACTGAAAGAGACAAAGTAAAAAATAAACACAACTCCTTCTGGTTATTGTCAAGAGACGTTCCCAAGCCTAAGAAGGACAAAAAGACTCAAATGAAACAGATCGCATCACTGTGTCTGTTGGAAAGAGCAAATGTAATTACATGGTAATTATTTCCTGTAGAATGTTTGTGTATCGTTAGTTAGAAATCCGGCAACAGGTAACTGCTGTAAAAAACCACAATTCCTTCTGGCTGCTTCCAAAACTTGTCGCTGTCGGTCGGTGGCAAACCCTCCTGCCTCCCCGTCAGCTGTCTGTTACAGAGCCGACAGCCTCCAGCGCCCAACTGCAAAGCCTGAACTGATGCTCTGGTACTGACAGCCAAGCCAGCAGAGTCTCTTACCCTGAACGGTGAGACCTTTAAATGTAGCAGTTCTGCTTTCTGCAAAGCTTGGTAGGGCACGTGGTGGGTGTTTTGTTTCCCACACATTTTCCTCCTTGGTATAGGAAGCTGCGTAAGCAAAGTTCTCTGCATATAGTACTCCACCAACGCTTGTCAGCCCCACCGGTGTCGCTGGGGGATGCATTTTCACGTGGAAATGTCACCATTAGGTCTGTGGCGTGGCCTGGCGTGTCGCTTGTACGGCTGCGATGGAGCTGGCAGCCTGCAGCCGCAGTGGTGCGCGGAACGCCTCGACTTCTGCTCGTAGTGCGTTGGACCTGTCTTGTTCTCCTGCGTGCCCGTCTCTTGAAGCATTTCATCTAGGAAGAGAAAGGCTTTAAACAGAAACTTGGATTTCACTAAGTTCTGCCTTGGTGAATACAGTACTTATTAAATTGCATCTCCGAAACGGAAGAGACTGCTGCTTTATTTAGAAGGCATCAGCCTGTAGCTTTACTACAGCTTTGCTAGCAAGTGTAGTGGATATAGAAGCCTGAGAGTTGCCAGACAACTTGCTGTACCGTTCTTCCTTCTCAGATACAAACTGGGCACAGAGTGGGTTGAG
>NW_009699711.1:0-46251 GCF_000703405.1 Apaloderma vittatum
ATAAAAATAAAATAATAAATATAAAAAATAATAAAACAATAACCCCCCAATTCCATGTTTAATATGCAAATTGCAAAATACCATAAAAATGGAATAATAATACTAAACTTGAACAGAACACAGATTTTGCACTTGAATCAAACATATGAAAACAAGTACAACCTCCCCTCAGGAACACCTAGAAGTACATTCAGTAATATTTTGAGAGATAAGTGAAATATTGAAAAGTGTGTTTGGAGAAGACTCTATGAATAAAAAAAAATACATACTTATATCCAGTCATCTCAGAAGATGGTTGTTATTTCACCTAAAGCTGTTGACTGAGAAAGCACCTAGCTAAATGACAGTTAGAAATATGGATCTGTAGTTCAAATCCATCTGAGTTCCTTTGAAGTCAGTTGGGTTGCATGTGAAAGTGAAAGTCTACATACAGTATGTCTATGCATAGTCTATTCATACTTATGCATAGGTAGGATAATCGTTTAAGACTCAGTAGAAGTGAGTAAAAGAGATGCCTTTAAAGGTTTTAGAAATATATATAAATTCCAGCGCTGGGTATTTTATACACAAAGAAAAAGTATTATTGTCTTGAACACTGAAAGAGTAATCTTCAGTGAACTATAATGCACTTTGTGAATCTGAGCATTGTATTGCTTCCTCAAGGAAAAAAACTTGAGATTTACAAAACTTGTTACCAAGACAAAATAAGTAGATAGGTGGAGTGTGCTGTACATGTTATATGAACAATTTTACATGTAGAAGGTTTGGTTAAACTCTTGGTTTTCTGTATAAACAGGCCTTTGATAGAAATCACATGATAACAACCAAGTGCATGTCTCTATATACTTTTCACAAGGAAAAATGCAACTCATTTTTTTTGCCTCTGAACTGGTTAAACTTCTGTCCTGAAAGGGACGACAGAGTCATTGCCTAGATTGATGCGCTCATCACTACATTCACTGTGACTTGCTCTTGATTTATTCAGCTTCCAGGTAAATATGAGTTAACCATTCTCTTCTGTGAATATTTTTACTTTGCCCTTTTGCTAATAGGAAGCGTGCAAATACCACAGATATCTTTATACTTTTTGTCTCATTTGCTGTATATTTGTCTAAACTATGGTCTAAACTGTTGTTTCTATTGCAGCCATGATAGTGAATTTTTGATGATTTAAATTATTTTGATCCACATTTGCAGCAATGAGAATAATGAGTGTTATCTCGGTTCAAAGGAGAGCATTCTGAAGTGGAAAGCTTTTCTTGTGATGATACAGAAATGTAAAAGCTAATGCTTGTGAGTTTTTTTTACTTTGGTGTGGTTTTCACCAAAAAAAAGGGTTATGTAGAGCAAAGCACTCTGGTGCTTTGGAGAAGTTTTACATTTAAGAGTCCAGTATGTATCAACAAAAGTGCATCTTGTGGATTTATCAGATTGTTTTTGAGTAACAAAGCAATGCTAACCCATATTTTCTGCCAAAAATGAGTATTTTACTAGCTAAAACAGAACCATTGCATTAGAAAGTTCATGTTGCATAATTAGCAGGCTGTCGCACTTCAAGACTTCATTTTTCAAGTCTGCTTTTTTAGTTTGCAATCCAGACGGTGGCCTGTTGGGATTATCCATTTGTAGTAATAGTTCTTGTCTTGATGTTTGAAAGGAGCATTTTTGTAACAGATTAACATAGCCAATACGTTCTGTTCAAAAGGCTTATATTCCAGAAGTCTTGTATTCATGACTGTAAGCTGGGTAAATGAATATTATGCAAGATAAATACATAGTGCTGTGATTAAATGGAAAATATATAATGGGACATTCAAATATGGAAAATATGAAATTTCTAGATTCTTCAGAAATTCCTGATATCAGCATGAGAGGGGAGGGATTTCAGAATTAGGGTTGCGTCCTTCAGTGGTTGGTCATCTCTTCATCTCTGAGTACATTGACAAGCACTAAACTTTTCAGTGCCTCTGTGCCAGAGCAGAACCACAGGCTTCACGCGTATGCTCTGTACGTTCTATGAGAATTTAGTAAATGGCAGAATAGAGAAGTTACAAATGATACATGTATAAACAATACAATTTATGTTTAACTCTTAATCAGTTCTAAACTTTGTTGCAAGTTAGTCAACAGTAGTTTTAGCTGTAGCATTGTAGAACTACTCTCTGAGAAGTACAGCAGTGTGTTGTGTTCTTTGAGTCGTGCGTACTATGTTAGGAAAAAGTGTCCTCCATAATAGATAAGAAAGAGTTTTTGATCTCCCCATGTCCATTTTCTCACAATGGGTGGAGGAGTACACATCAGTATTTGATTTAACCGTCTTGGTCTTTAAAGTTGTTTTGTATATATATCAGCAGGTCAGCTCATTAACACTTGGACAAAGTACATAGTAAGTTTGTAATTAAACATCCTCTTCCTTCCTATGGAAATCAAATACAATCATAACTTCTTCCTTCCCTGTGTTTGTTTATGCTAAAACATTGCCATTGCCTAAATTATATTAGTTCTGGTGCATACTTCAAATGAATTTTTTATCATCATGCTGCAGACCAGACAAATAATCATCATACATGTACTTATTTTGTGCAGCACAACGCCGTGATACCTGAACAGAGCTGAGTTGCCTCAATGGGATACTAAGCCAACATCACTGTTCAGGTCATAATTGCCATGCTCGGCCATCAAATGATAGCATGAGTATCTGGGTAGTACTACACTGTCCCATGTAAATATGTACTTCCCCATTTGTTTACCTGTCTGCTTAAAGTTATGGGCTATCAAATAAGAATAGAACTAGTTTTACAGTCCTTTGCCAGCATAAATACCAGCATAAGAAAGTCTCTAAGAAGGCTGAGTGTGCTGGGCATAAGTATCTACTTTAATTCTACGTGGCTGGAAATGTTACCTTCCCCTGCACAGTTCTCAAGGTGCAATGAAAATCTGATTTCTGTTCTTAAGAAATGGCAGTTGCACCTTCGAGTAGCCCCTACATGACCCCAAACACAAGCACCATATCTTAGCTTATCTGCATAATTATCTATCTGCCTGCAACTGGAGACAGTTGGAGTGAGCAGCATACCTTACTGTCATGTTTTGCTTTCTCAGAGCTATGGGTATCATATGGTCATTAGATAATTAAAATGAAAATTAGTGTCTCGAGTAGACTATGTCTGTGAGAAAAATGTTGACATTCTGCAAATTTTTCTACTTTGTTTTACGAAGCCACAATGGTTCAGTTCTAAAAACATTTTTAATAAATATATTAAAAGTTTACATCTCTGCTAATTTTTGTTAATTGTTCTTTCTTTCTTAATTCCTTTCATTCTACTGACCTAATATGTTTTATTAATTCTGGAATGACCTCTGTCTTAATTTTTCTTTTGGCTATATTGTGCTTGGAATCAGTGGTTCACATTTTAGCTTTCACTGGCAGAAAGAGCCTTTATGGGCACAGCTATATTGATAGGATTTTTCAATTTGAATTATCTGTATGTTTTTAGTTCTATTTTGTAGAAATAGATGGCTTACTTTCTCTATTCTCACACAGCTTTTAAAATCTGTGTTAGCTGAGTATCTTCTTATTTATGACCTAAATCCAGGGTGTGTTTTTTTTCAGACTGGATACCTAAAATTGCAGAAACTATTTTGTCTTTTCCAAGATCCAATAGTTCCCAGTAACTTTTTTTAAAATGCTGTTTTCGTCACTGTAATTTTTGATGATTCTACCCATTTCCTGTTTGCCTTATTTATGTAATTTTCTGTATAGTACATAAGTTAACTGTAGCTTTGCTAACATAGTCATAATTCATTAGGTTTCCCTGCTCACACTTCTGAAAGTCTCTGTTATCAAAAGTGTTCCTAACCTTTTCCATTTTTCTTAATAATACAGAAAATATTCTTAAATGAGTAACAATTTCCAAACTGGCAGGAATAAATGAAATGTGAACCCTTTTGCAGTCTGGAGTTATTTTCCAGCCTTGGCCTGTTGTGTGTTTCCAGTCATATGCTCTTAGGAACAGAATCCAGATCAGTTTACTTCCTATTACATAATCTAAGTAGTTGTCACTGAGACTTTAGCATTAGTAACTATTTCCACCCATGGGAGTCATGCGCTGGTCAAGAATATGTATGTGTTAGATGATGCTTCTAGGCCAGGATCTAGGTCAGCGGTAGGATGTATGCAAAAAGTACATAATATTGAAGTAGAGGGCCATAATACTGAAGCAGAGAAGACATCCAGGGATTGGATTCTAATCTCAAGAGCACAGAGTAAATTTGGAAAAGTTTACAGAAATTAATGTCAGCAGAATTTAAACTGGAATCTATTGCATCTTCATAATATCAAATATTAAGCTGGGTGTGAATATTATCTTCAGCAATAGAGGAATTAAATTTTGCCACTTCTAAATTATATGTTTATGTAAAAAGATATGAATTTTGATTTTGAAAACCTTAACTAATATCACAGCCTAAGAATAGACTAGCGTTTCCCATCATTAATATTTTTTTCTGCAGCTTAGCATTGAGAGAATGATATTAAAATGAATATCTGTTATTACTGATAATGGAAAATCTGCTGTTTTGGAAAGATTGTGCTATTTATTTTTCAAGCAAT
The DNA here is from genome assembly GCF_000703405.1 of Apaloderma vittatum. NCBI lineage: Eukaryota > Metazoa > Chordata > Aves > Trogoniformes > Trogonidae > Apaloderma > Apaloderma vittatum. Next base: position 4,613 of record NW_009699711.1, read on the forward strand.
GTGCAGCAGCTGTGCAGACAGTTCTATTAACACTGACTTGAAACCTTAGTTCTCCATTTATAAAATACTCCAAATAAGTGAAAATATAATTCTCCATCTTTCAAAGATCAGATCTCTTAAATATATGTATCAAACACACAGCCTCAGATTTACATCACTTCTGTTATTCTGGGTATACTTCTTCATTATAACATTCACTCAATGGGAATTTTAAAGAAGATGAGTGTGCTGATGTACTGAAGAGGGTTATATCACCAAAAATGGTTCAAAATTTATCTATACAGAGTTAAAATAATAATTTTATACAACAGGTTAAATATGAGGGAGTAGTACTGGAATTTAAAGGATAGTGTGAGTGGCTAGAAACTAATTAATAAGTGGCTCAATATTTTTGCACTGCAGGGAGCCAACACTTTAAGTTTAAAGAATGGGTTCAGCTGAGCTTATAAAAACTTACTGCTTTAACGTCGCAACAAAGTTTCGATTTGTGTTTTTTTAAAAGGTTGATTAGCTTGGCTGTTTATTTTTTCCAGGTATGCAGAATTTTTCATCAACCTCAATCCACTTATTGTTAAAACTGATTAATTCTTCAAACTGGATCAGTGGCATTTTCAATTTAGCCATCAACATTTCATTTCAGTGCACTTCAGTTTGGGTAGAGAGCCAAGCTCTTTAGGCTAGATACTCTATTGACTGCTTTTTTTGAAGTAATTAAAACAGAATTGCAATCACTTTGGTTGGAATTCATTTCACTTAACTTTAGTCATCTAGGCATTTAGTCACCCAGAGTAAGCCACTCATTTAGGTTTCCCTTAAAGTCATTGAAAAAAGGTAATAACAGAAGACATGATGAATGGAAGTCCAACCCATGTCTGTGACTGTGAATACAGATTATGGTTTCCCAGGAAAATGTGGCAACACAACATATTAGATTAAATAAAAGCCAAAAAAACAACACACCTACTCCAACAGAACTACGCTGAATTATAAATGCTGCATTATTACTAGTTTTGACAAATTATGTTAGTCATCTCACTACTGACTCAGCAGTCCTCAAAATCTGATTTCAGTGGCGTGACAATTCCAATACAGCTTCAATGATATTTTTCAGATGGGGGTTTCAGTTCTGGAAAAAAAATAAATTTAGTGACTGATTTAGTAATAGCTTTTGGCCTCAGCCACTGTTTGAACCATGATGAAATGGGGCCTTAGGGCAAATGGGATTTTAATTACACTCTTACAGCATAATTTGTACATTTTTGCTTTTTATAGGACAATATCTTACAGGGCTCCCTTCTGTCTCAGTAATCCTATTCTGAGTCCTCAAAGAGGAAGAAGGAGTTACATGACATGTGCCTTTATTCCAGTCTTCTTGGCGAAAGTGAATTAGATCTTTCATTATTCCCACAGCCATCAGGAACTCACATCTGTAATCATCCTTGTTTAACTCGGGAAACAGTTTTGTGCTTTTACATCCAATTATCTGCTCAGCTGATGCTGTTACTAAGAATCAGCCCATTACAGTGCCAGACCCAAAGAAGAAAGTAAGTTATTTGGATTGTTATTTGTTTTTATCTTACAACATGTGCCTTTTCCTCCCTTCTGCTTCTTTCCACAGAGCCTGCCTCTGCCAACCTCCTGGGCATTTGGAAGAATTATATTCATATTCCTGCTTTGAATGTGTGTGGGACTGTTACTTTCCCACACTGTATTCAGGCACATACTTGTCTCATTACTCTTTCAGTGGGATGACAAGTATACTACAATGTTAATTCTTAACTGTGAATTATGGATGGGTTGAATAACTCCATGTTTGTTTCATAGATCTGAATATTTAAAAATATTTCCTTCATCTCCTCTTCAGGAAAAAAAACATGTTTGGAGTGTTGTTTTTTTTTGCAGTAATCTATAGCTTTATACTCAAAACACCTTTAGTAATATATGTGAATATTGCTGGATATTATGCTGCTGAAGACTGAAGCAATATAGGCTTTAAAAATAAGTAAGGCTGATGATCTTTTGCTTAGACTTTTAGCAAAAATAATAAATCTTAACATAAGCCCTATAAATACAATTTAGTATAATATATATATAAAATTTATTTTATATTCACGTAAAAGTCTGAAAAGCATACACAGACATGGCCCTTTGATTCAGCCTGTTGAAGAAACTTTACTAAACCCAGCGGCTTTCTAAAATGCTAGATAGTTTGGTCTCATACAGGTTGTATTTGTCCTGCACATAGACCCTACTGGAAAAAAAGGGAGTAAAAACAGATTCTGAGTACATCTTTCACCTACCTTGGTTTCATTTATCACATACCCCTCAGTGTCTGAATACAGACATTTGGACAAAATGGAGATTATTTACCTCTTTAAGAACAATTAGCCAGGCTGGAACCAGACCCTCATTAGAAGCTACTTTGACTCCAGAAATGAGTAGCTAGAGCTAAAGAACAAGCTCTCTTGATCCTTTCAAGTCAGAGTTTTTCTGCATCCTTCCTTTCTTCCCCCAAAAAATCTTGTCAGAGCAAAACCTTATAACAAAACTAATGAGACATATTTTCCTTCAAATACTGCATGATGCTCACAAATTAATGACGAGAGCTTGTAGAAGTTGTTGAGGCAATACCATCTGATGAGATGATAGGTGCTGTCCTGCCATCCTGCTTGGAACTTCTTAGAGCTGTTAATAAAACTAAGAAAACAGAAATTTTTGCAGCTTTTAAGGAAGAATCTTTTATAAGAGTGTAATTCTTACATAGCTCATTATTTTACTAATAGTACCCCAAAGTAATTTATTTCAAATACAGCAATATAAATAACATTCATTAGGGGTAAGTCAGAGCATCAGACTATTGAAACTTATAAAGCAAACATTATACCCCACCTGTGCTCCTAACTCCAGTATTAAGTAGTACAATTCATCTGCATTTGCTGCTTAATGAGCTTCTAAAAGACACATGTACTTAAAAATCTCAGTCGTAACTCACAGATTACTTGGACATCAGTTCACGTCCCAGCTCTGCCAGTGATTTGGGACAAGACTTAGGTTATTTAGCCTGTTACCACTTTTTTTCCTGTGTCTGAAAATGAATGATGCTTTCCAGTCATCTGACAGGGATGGTATAAGAATGAGTTTGCAAAGGCTTTTGCAGTCCTTGGCTTATTGTATGGAACTGAAATGTGTATATTGACACTCGTGCCAAGTATTCCTACTGTCCTACAGCAACAGGGGATGGGGTTTTTTTTTCACATAGTAGCTCTTTTACTCTGGGACAAATGGCTGCTGAGTCAGGTGGTGATGGGGCACGTCGAGGACAAGGCAGACAGAATGTAAGGAGAAAAGCAAACAGTTACTCTAATGTTGCAAGAAAAACAAAACTAAATCTCCCAGTAAAATCAAAGTCTCTGTAAACAAGAGAACAATATAACCCTTTCTGAGAAGAGTCTTTGACAAGCTATTGTATTGACAGCTGATTCTGGCAGCTGGCAAGTGCAGAATATTAATGAAGCATTGGTACAAGAACAGTCTGAACAGGTTGATCATGACTGACTGAAGTCTGCAGTGCATGATATCAAAATACAATATTTGTCAGTAGCATGTGCTCTTTGACCTTGTTGCTTGCTTGCTGTTTTCTCTCTCTCTTCCCCCCCATTTTTCTTCTTTTCCCATCGTTCCTTTCTTCTTCCCTCTCCTTCTCTTTTATTCACTAGTTCTTATTTGCCTAGTTAAGTTCAAGCATGATGAGACCTATATAATAAAAAATGTTGCATATCGGATGTTTTAAAAATATCCTCTTGCCCTGCGTCTATCCTGTTTTTGTTAGTAGACGTGTACAGCTTTTACTACAAGCTATGTTCTTGTTCACTGCATACATAAATGGGATTTATACAGAGAAACTAGAAGGAGCTTAGGAGAAAATCCTTGTGCACAGTCTGACTCAAGGTATGGAAAGGCTGAGTAACCGCTCTGTGTCTGACAGGGAGGAGAGAGATTGATGTTTTCGCTCAGGACTTCACTCAGTCACTGTTCTGCTGCTTCCCTTGGCAGAGGGCAGGCAGTGTTCCTCCCTCACTGCCTGCCTATAAAAGCATAGGTATGAGCAGAGCTTGTTTGCTAGCTTTAAGCACGTGATGGAATTCTTATGACTGACTGAAACACTGGTGGTGACCTTCATTCACTCAAGTGCTGTGTTGTTTCATTATGGTGTTTTTGTTTTTTTTTTTCTGGTACCATGTCCTTCACATGCCTGTTTTTATGCTTTCTACCACATTCCATTTTGATCTTCTCAGCTCGTAATAAGCTCTGAGAGCTCTGAAAAGCATTTGGTTTGTTACTGCTTCATTCCTCCCGCCTATGGCTCTTCACCAACATTTATATCTACTTATCTAAAATGCTGTTTTGTTTTGGTTGCTAATGGATTTTGCACTAGTCCGTATACTTCTGATACTACCCAAATCTTACTAATTAGGCTTAGATTAGAGCTATATGTAGTAAAGTACTAGACTGCTTCAGGATGAGTTCCGTTTCAGAGATATTAAGTGCAGATTTTACAGGAGAAAGTTGCTATAGCCACTGACCAGGTATGGGATGTTTTGAAATGTTGGATTTAAAGTTTCTGACGAAGCTAATACTTTTTTACTCTGGGTGCAAACATGTATTTATTTATTTTTTTCTTTTCACTTTTTATTAACTAGAGCTAAAATTGGCTGTCACGATCATAAAGGAACATCAGGGAAGCTATTCTTAACTCTGTGGGATAAACAGGAGGTGTGAGCTACAATGATCCAGGCTCTTCTTTGTGCCAGCATAGTGTCTAGTGCAGGTCAGCAGCCAGCCTTTTACTGCAGCAGCCAGCTACAAGCTGGCCATGCCCTGGGCTTTGCACCAGTTTTCTTCTAGGCATAAAAGCAACTCGTCTCCTTAAAGCCCCTCTTAGTTTACTGTGAAGCTTTTGAAGGGAGGGAAGCACTGAACTGTCAGAGCCTATTCTGCTGCCAAAAAGGAGGGGATACAGTGGGATCTTTCCAGAGTGCTGATGCCACAGTGACATTCAGGAAGCTTCAGCATTCTTCTAACTGATCTGGTGGCAGTGATTTTTCAAAGTGGTTGTGTATTATTTTTGGGAAGAGGAGTGCTTCCTCAATGAATTGATAATCCCTTTACATTTTTATGGAGAGCAATACCTTGATGTTGTGAGGCATTACTAAAATGTATAATGGAGATAGAACTGTTGTCATATCAATATGACATATGAAAGCAAATATGCTCAAACCTTTGAAGTCTAAGAAAACAATAGTTAACCTTTTTTTAGGAAATAACCAAAAATTTTCTCAGATGACCAGAACAACAGCTTTCTGCGACAGATAGCAAACTCTGTTGTTTGCTGCCACTCAATTCAGAGAAATAGAGTTCTGCTTTTCATGCCAATTTGAGGTTTTGTGAAAGCAATTTATTTTCACTCTTCTTTCTAAAGGGTCCTGATTCAGCGAAAACAAAGTGGTATTTAAATGCTTTGCCAAAAGCAACCTGAATTATCTCTACTTGTCCAACTTCTAATGGCAGGCATGGATTTTCCTCACTGCTGTATGTTAGTGGAGTAATATTAAGCTGTGACTAGGATAAGCAGAAACAAAGGTTCTTTCTGGACCTGTGTATTAAAAGATGTATACAATTTGTGTACAAAGCAGTACATACCTATTGACACCATCAGCAAATCTGTATGATATTTGGCAGTATAGCCAACCTACCTGGGCTTTTGCAACCTTGCATAGAGGCCAGATGTTTTAGTGGTTGATTTAGCTTTCCCCTGGAGGTCTGTCTATATCAGGGTGATGCTGAAAATCAGCTTCAGTAAAGCGGAAAGTGCGTTTCTATGACAAGTCTAGCCTGGTGATAGATAATCTGGAAAGAAACACTTTTCTAGTTTTGTGGCGTATATTGCACAGAGTGCTACATGGCATTTACCCTGAAAGTACTCCAGGCACTATCCCAAGAGATTAATATAAGCTGACACAGTTAGTTTTTTAGTTTCTGTTAAGGTAATCGTATCACTCCCACTGCTAATGCAGTTTACTGTGAGAAATTGGAATATGTCATACTTACAGCACAGAAGGAATCACAGAGACTTGCTGGTAATCATAAGCATAACAGCAACCTACACACTGTTATCATCTGCAGCTTTCAATACTGATATGGCAGGAGACCAATCAAGAGTGATAAGTTGCCTAAATGCCCAAGAAAGAAACAGGGAGGAAGGAGGAATTTTCCGTTCATGCTGTCTGTGTAGGCTGGATTACACAGAAGAAAACATGGTGGACTCCAGCTCTGTGTTTAATAATAAAGAGATCCAATAACAGGAAAAAATCTCATAATTACAAAATGGGTTTTTGCTACTACATGTTTTCTAAAAAGGCTATGCAGAATGTAGAAAGCTTAAATTTTTAGTTATCAGAATGATAATAATAACAGCGTGAAATTTATTTCAGGATTTAGGGAGTTTTATGTGGATTAACTATGATTTCTTGAGCAGCCTGAATGTGTTGGTTGCTTTTCTCAGTACCTCTATAAGATATCACTCTGGTGGCATCTATTATGGTAAATTCTAAATTAGACAATAGGTGTGGAAAGTTTTTGAGTTTATTAATGAAAGACTTCCTGATATCTAATGACATGGAAACATAGCAAAAATAATACCATCAAGCTCCACCTTGTTCCTGCAAGTAATATCAACATCAACTAATATGAAGATGAAAATTTTAAAAGTAAGAGTACAATATGGAATTGTAGTAGTTTTGTTTTATGGTTACACAGGGAATTTTAAATCTCTGCTTAGAACTTGCTTTATAGATGTTCACATGAGATAATCAAAAGATTCCACAATGATCAAAAACTGGATAATGACAGCGTATGATAAAAAACTGTGTAATGCATTTCTTCCTTGCTGTCATTGCTGATGATTTTGCTGAGGTACCATTAAATCTTGCTAACACAATGGCATTTAGTGATAATTTACTGTAACTTCTTTCCGTTGTTTCCTATAAGCTCGACTTCCAGGGTTTTTCTGCTGTTTCATTCCTGTGCTAAATCCAAACTGTAGATAGCAGAGCTACGTGAACTAACACACAAAACCACGTCACTTTCCAGTAAGTAATTGCAAATACCACTTCAGTTACTGAGGGCAGTGATTTCTTAGAGTTGCCACATACTGAATAGGATGTTGCATACATAAATATTCCTGCCACAAGTATTTTGGCAGAACAGGTTCTACTTCTAAAAACATATAGAATTATAAAATCATAAAATCATAGAACAGTTTCTGTTGGAAAAGACCTTCAAGATCATCGAGTCCAACCTTTGTCCTAGCCCTGTTAACACAACTAAACCATGTCCCTTGGCACAACATCCACCTATCTCTTAAACACCTCCAGGGATGATGACTCAACCACCTCCCTGGGCAGCCTGTTCCAATGGCTGACAATCCTTTCAGTAAAGAAATTCTTCCTAATACCCAACCTGAACCTCCCCTGGTAAAACTTAAGGCCATTTCCCCTTGTCCTGTTGCTCGCCACTAGGGAAAACAGACCAACTTCTGCCTCTCTGCAACCTCCTTTCAGGTAGTTGTAGAGAGGGATAAGGTCTCCCTTCAATCTCCTCTTCTCCAGGCTAAACAGCCCCAGATCCCTCAGTCGTTTTTCATACAACACATGCTCCAAAATTATTTACCAGCTTGGCAGCCACCTCTCCAGCACCTCAGTGTCCCTCTTGTAGTGAGGGGCCCAAAACTGAACACAGTACTCAAGGTGAGGCCTCACCAAAGCTGAGTACGGGGTATGATCACCTCTCTGTTGCTGCTGACAACACCATTCCTGATACTCACATTCCATGGTCCCATGAAAGCTGGAAATTTGTGTCTGCTCTGAAGATTCTTTATAATCCCTGGAGATGATGACTGAATACTGCAGTTTGATAAAGAAAAAACCCAGAACTGTTTGAAACCTTGGTTTTTTTCTTTTCTATTTCAGCCTAATTGGAGAAAAGACAGAAACCAAAAATGCCACCAGCAACAGGAGCACCACAGTACCCACCTCCAGATGGAGGTTGGGGATGGGTTGTGGTCTTTGGGGCTTTTATCTCCATTGGATTTTCCTATGCATTCCCCAAAGCCATCACAGTATTCTTCAAAGAAATACAAGAAATCTTCAACACATCATATAGTGAGATAGCTTGGATATCATCGATTATGTTGGCTGTCATGTATGCAGGAGGTAAGACATTTCCGAAATTTGCAAATACTACAGTTTGTGGATTTTATCTCTGGTCTTAAAGCATTTAAAGTTATTTACAGTCTGATTTTATCATTGTTGCTTAAAGTATTTACGAAAATGCCCACTTCTTTTTGTATCAGGTTTTATCAGAGAGTACTAGTAGCCACATCAACATTAAAGCACTATTTACTTTCTCTTTTAAAACATTCTGTGTTCTCTTATTTTCTGTTTACCCCTTAGGGCCTTTTGTTTTTTCCTCTACCAAATTCTGTTTTGCAGTTTTGTCCCAAATTTGCAGTTTCTGAGAGTCACATGTTCCAAAAAAGCAATCCCCAAGTAGCTTCTCCTGGTAGTGGGGCTAGATTTGTTGGTTTCTACTGCCTTTGTGAGGTCTTTCAGTAGATCAGATGATGGAGCTTAAACACAGAAAGTTATTATGACAGTTAGGATTCATTAGTCAGGCACAGGCATTCCTCTGTAGACAGGGGTTTTATACCTTGTCCCTATTTGTCCTAAAATAAAATCCTATTTTCCGTTTAGGCCAAGAGCTGTGTTTCGTACATGCCATCTCTATGACAGATGAAATACAGACAATCTTGTTCTTGGGACTGAAATGAACAGTGAACATAAATTCTCTGATACCTTCTTTCTTGTGAGCAAGGAAGTAAAGAACAAGGCAGATGAAAAAGAATTTTAAAGCCATGTTTAAGTACTAAGTGTCAAACCTCCTTTGGCAGGTTTTGAGTCTATCAACCTCAAAGAGTAACTTTTAAATTGTACTGGATTTCTTCATTCTTTCAGATAATTTTTTTTTTAAATATTGGTGGGAGCTGGCTGCTACGCAGGCAAAACAATTTTTCCAGCAGTCCAGAGGTCCAAATAAGAGGTTATTTCAGGCAGTACCTCTGGCATTGCCCTTTCTTTGGATGTTGTGAAGTAACCACTTAGAACATCTCAGATTGTTTGCAATGATGGAGCAACTAAGTGCATACTTCTGTATATATGTGTGTGTGTATGTACATATGTAGAAATGTGTATGCAGAGTAACCAAAATCATTGTGCCAATAGCACATTGAGATGCAACATCTTTAATCACTGATGAGAATCACTCCAATATTTTTCAGAAGTGGTATCTGTGTAATAGTAAAGTACTATTGAATAATAATGTAGTGACTGTGTAATATTAAAGTACCTATTATAAGGTCCAGTAAACAATTATTGAAGGAAGCATGAAGTCTTGTTTTTAGTGTGGTAATTTTTTGTCTCTGATTTCAACCCACCTAAGTTTTGACACCAGAATGATCCAAGCTACTGCAGTAGTCAGGGAAGAGAGGTAGGTGCCTACAGAGAAGAATTCAGGCTCTCTGAGTTGTTCTCTCTAATTATATTTTCCTCCTCTGACTATAAAAATTAACCTGCAGCCAGCATAGCATTAGCTTAAGCACCTCAGGTAAGTATTTTTCAGTTAAGGGGATGGAAAAATGGATCTTTTTTTTTAAAATGCTGACAGAGACCTTATAAAGACACCTTGACAAGTGGTGTCAATATCAACGAAGGCTTGCTGTTCTGATATTTTGATCCCCATTTTATGCATATATTGGTAGAGAATCATAAATTATTCATATACTAGTAAAGAATCATAAAGGATTTTATAGGACTAGCAACAATAACCAAGTGATTCAACAAAGTTCACCAGCTGAAGAGGTAACGAACTAATGCAAGCAAGAGTGGGGTAAAAGAGCAAGTCCCATCACATTCAGGTCCTCCCTAGTGTAGGGATGCATCAGCATGTTCCCTGTGGAGTGTACACGTGTAACTGTGGAGGTCCCTTAACAAATTCTGGACCCATCTGGAACAAAGGGAAGGTAACAGATATTGAAAAGCTGGAGTTTGTTTCTACTTTTTCCATGCTGTGGCTTTTGACTTGGACTCTTTTTCACCATGTTTTCTAATCAGAGCTAAATTTTCTAAGGGCAGATTTGCTTTATAGTACAAGTGCTGTTCTTTTGTCATAATCTCAAAATAACATTTAATTTATGCTATTTCTGTCACCTTAAAGTTCACTCAAGTTTTATTAACAGCACAAATGCAAATCACGGGAAATTTAGCTGTGGTCATTTTTATCTGCGAGGTTCAATGTGCACCTCTTTTCATGTAAAATACAAAGCTTCAGTCCTTTTGCCTCTTGTCTAATACTTCTGTTCAGTTCTGAGTATTAGCGTACTAACTTCACCTGTACATTGACATTAAAAATTACAAAACAATTTACTCTTTATTCTGGTAACACTTACCCTGATCACTATGAAGATTATCAGCAGAGGAGCAGTGGGCAAAGTTGTTTAGATATCTTGAAACAGACTTATGGTTTTAAAATTCTAAGAATGACAACCTGGCCTCCTATAAACACTCTTTGAAGCCATAGCTTCTCTAGAATCACTTCCTAAAAAATAGGCCATTTAGACAATCACTGGCAGAGTATGAAATAGCAATCAGGAAAAACAGTTCTGAAGGAAATCACTCCATTGTTTCTAGTATCTGAAGGTGGTCTTATTCCTTAGCATTTGATGTGCTGTAAAGTGAAATACACATTCAGACCGTGATTACAAGGTGTATTGTTTACTATGAAGTGTGATATGTACGTTTGTGATGAACAGTCTGTTCATCATACTACTAATTAAGGTAACATGAAAACATCTAAGATCTGTCATCCTCATTAGAACTTAGCATTCAACCTATTAATCATCTCAGTTGGGTCAGTGAATAAGTTAGAGTCTGTGCAGAGACGCTTTGCTTTGGAGGCTGCAGCCTCTTGCAGTAATTAGCTGGCACCTGTGTTTCAGTAACAAGGTATTAACTTACCTTTCAATGCCTGAGAAGAAAAAAAAAAAGAAAGAAAGAAACTAATAAAAGGCATTCAGGAAGGAGCTAAAAGAATGTTAATTATGTTTATCACTTACTTCATACTTAGAATAAATGGCATTAAATTATAGCAGACCATCTGGCAATCAATATGGTCTCCTGAAGTCCTGGTTAATTCCAGCAAATAGGTCAAGCACAGTGTTCACCCCGTTAGGAAAGCACTAAGCAGAGGTGACAAATCTGATAAATCAATATGAAACTCTTTGTCCCTCTCAATCTGGTATAATATGCACTTTCATACTGTTTTTTGTTAGTTTTTTGGGGGTTTGTTTGTTTTTTCAAGCGCTCTTCTGTCTTCCCCCTCCACCTCTCCCTCCATCTCCTGAATGTTTGTTAGAGTTTGCTATACGGCCATCCCAGAAAGCAAGATCCTGTGATGTGATCAAGGTTACAGGTATTGCAGTCTCTACTGTTCAACTCCTGCTTGAAAAAAGCATCCTCTGGAGAAAAGCCGTAGTTCAGTCTCCATGGCAACTCCTTCTTCTGCCTCTCTTGAGCAGAGGTTGTCAACTGTATTAAATTAAAGGTGATGGTTTTGTGATGGGCTCCTACACCCAAGGGGCTGTGACTGAGACCACCAAACTTCTGTTACTGGAGGACAGAAAATGGGATAAAATGGAATTAGTTGCTTTATGCTCACAGGACAACCTTTGTTTCTGTATGCGTATGAACACATATGTGTATAAAATGTTTGTATATGTGTATATTCTTATATAGGTAAACTATATATGTATTCATATACTCATAGAGCCATATTTATGCTCAAACACATGCAAGGAATTTGAGAAAAAATTCAAATATATTTGACCTCAAGTTCTCTCAGTTTGTTCTCTTTTTCAAAAGTTCACCTCTTACTTTGCACAGCGTTAACAGCCAAAGGTGATCAGAGAGCTCTTTATCGAAGCTCAATCTGTTTCCAGTGAAAATGTTTTCATTGCTTTCAGTGCAGGTTTGATAGGAGCCTCAGTGGCACCTAGGAAATCCATGTGACAGGTCTGGTGATTTCAGGCACAGCTGACCTTGAGTTTTAGATTTCCTTAGGGAAAAAACACTTGGTTTATTCATTTGTCTTTAACTCTTTTAATGTCATTTTTCCAAGCATAATTTCAGTTTGGGGGTTTTGACTCTTTGTTTTGTTTGTATTTGTTGTTGGTTGGTTGTTGTTTTCTTTTGTTTGTTTCCAAAATAAATTTTTGGATGTGACATTGTTAAAGAGATTAGCTTGGGCGCTCATAAATCCTTCAAGCCATATTCAGCTGTAAAATGTAGGATGGACTTGCTGGTCTGAAGTTCAAAAAGGAAAGGTCCATTTAAATTCTAGATGATATTTCTGTGTAAATAATTTTAAAAGCAACTTTGAAACCCTTTTGAAGAAAGATGCTGTATAAGTGTAAGTAGTGGCCATTGCTTTTTTCAAAACTTAAAAAATGCAACATTTAATAGCTTCCTCTCTCTTCTTCTGTATTTCTTAAGTTATTCAAGTTTGAAATTAAGTATTTCCAAACAGTAGCAAACCCTTAAAGGTTTTTTCAGGTGACAACACAAAAGCAATCTATAGACAAGTTCTCATTTTGACTTTGTCAAATATTAATTTGGAAAATAACATATCATATGGTATGTTCAAAATATTTGTGATCTTATCTCAGTGGGTGTTTTGGTGATATTGCTGTGAAGATGAAATGGCGAGCACAGTGGAGATGACAGTTGCGAAATCCATGTAACACAAACAACAGATGGTTATGGATTTTTACATTTGGACAGGATCCGGGGCTCCTACACTTTTCTTCCTCCCTGGTAACATTTTCATGTTTTAGTCTTAAGAAATACTGGCACAGGGAATTCAGTGGCCATGGATTAGGAAGTTGGGAAGCTTACTTAAATTGCCCTGTGTCCTTTGTTGTCAGGGACAAGCATTTTTCTCCATCAGAATATGCAAAGTGTTGAATTTTAACAACCTCATTTAGTGTGTCCTTGAAAGCACAACTTATCAACTTTCCGAATGCCTCATGGGCATGAGGGAATACTTCACATTTAGCCTAAAATATATGTAAAACATCTATGTCAAGTTAATTTGAGACTCGCAGATAAAGGGAAAGAAGCCATAATGAGGTGACACAAGAACAGAGCGTCTTGAGTCTTACCAACAAATGGAGATAAGTACAAAAAAGAGATATCGAGAGTAACAAAAATATGAGAGAGGTACAGTAGTTCACTTCTTAAAAAAGAAGACCTGAATGCTAAGGAATTCTGGTAAAGCCTCTGAAGGGTAATACAGACGCTTCTTACATTTTTTGGAAGGCTTTGAGTTTTAATAAAACTGTACCTTGTAGGGCAGTGTTCTGCGGTGGCAGTGGCTGTTTTAAACAGAGGCCTTTACCTAATGTTTAGAAAGCACTCTTTAAAACAGTCATGAGGAAAAAGATGAAAAAAAGCAGATCTGTTGTAGATGGTTTTATAATTTTTTTTTTCCAAACAGGTTTGTCATTCTGTCTACAGGAGCAAGCTGGTTTTTTACTCTGCAACTTGTTATGTTTGGCTGAACAGATAATTGTTGAATATTCAGTGCCTTTTGGGGATCCAATTTTGTCAAGTTTTCATGAAACATAGTTTTTACTGGGATTTGCTGAGCAACACTCAGGAAGCCAGTCTCAAAGTTAAGGACATACTGCCTCTGGGAGAAATAAAGTGTTTTTTGTTGTTTTTTTTTTGTATTACACACTTACGTTCATTTTGAATAATTTTCAGAAAGACGTTACAAAACAGAGAATTCCCACTGTGCTTCTACCAAGCTCTTTCAGTATCTGAACCATAGGTTGTTAATAATGATTTGATGCATATCATAGAAGTAAATGTAGTAACTTAAATTTAATTAACTCAAGCTCTTTTTTAAGACAGTTCTCATTTACATTCAGTGTAAATCCAGGCAATCTGGATTACATAATGAATGTTAGTTAAATACTCTTTTCCTGTTTAAGGCTTTGTTTTTATCTTGATCTTCATTTGGTTTTATAGTCAGGGATTTCTGTAAGTAAAGTAATCAATATTGACAGCTCTTTTATCTGTAAAGAAGTCTTCTCTCCCTCTTAGTCAATTCGTGAGTCAAAGTCAAACAGTAGTAAATAACATGCGTCATAAAATACATTTTCTAAGTTTGTTTAAGGAAGATATCAAGGGACAAACTTGGGCCTTTGATATGTTCATTGGGCTTGTAAAACTTTGACGGAAGAGTGCTTATTTTGTGTGTACTAATAACGTTGGATTAGTTCCCATAAAGTTTTTCATATCGCTGGATCATACAATGGTTGTATTTGTGATGTGTGTCGGATAATTCAAAGGTACTGAAACAATGGTGTAACACAACTGGGAATCATGCGATATTTAAGCAGATACCGGAGAAGTACTGTGGGGAAGGAAAAGTCTGTGTATACCATTGTAGTCACATCAGCAGTTCAAATGAAATAATAAACGCAGCAGTTTACAAAGAACTTATTGAAGAATTTTACTGGCCCATTGTTTTGGAATGTCTAAGAACTATTCGCTTGTTTATTTTGAAAGGTATATTCAAGGACTGGTAGGTTTAGAAGGTATTCTGAACCAGTATCAAATGACAACAGTTGATTGAGTCTTTTACTGTGATTCATAAAGGTATCTTCATCTGTAGTCATTAACAGAGGTAAGTGGACCAGGAACTTACTGACAGGTTTATGCTGATGCTACAGAAATCAAAGAATGAGGTGGGTTTAAATTGTCTTTTATGATTACTTCAAACACTCTTTTAATTGATTAACTGGTTTTGGGGGTTTTTGTGGAGATTGCATATGACACATGTAGGTAAACATACATACCATACGAACAGTTATTTATCCATCAGAACCTTTTCATCTAACAATCTAATAAGATTACACTTCAAAAAGAACAAACAAACACAGCTTCAGTAGGAAATGTGTGTTTTGTTGGTGCGTACAAACAAACGAGAAGCTTACCTTTCTTTTCCACAAACTTTGGCAGCTTTTTGTAATGGTCAGAAAACAGTTAAGCACTTTCACTGCAGTTTTACTTTACTTCTGTTGGGGCGAATATGTACTATGACTACACGAGAAGATGAAATAATGTGATTAAAATGAGGGACCATATTGTGAAATAAGATGTTGATTTCCTCATCTAGTTAAAACAATTTTTGCAACACTTTCCCACTGATGATGGGAAAATGTGCCTTGTTTGTTTTTCCATGTGTACTGGTTTGAAGCACTTATCCTTGAGAGCTCTGACTTTCAGAAAACTTTGAAGGAAGTTGTGCTACCCTTACAGCTTTTTGACAATAATAACTAGAGATTGTATAGACAGGATTCCTTTGTTTAGTCTTCCTCAGGATAGATACCTACATCTCATCCTGTTGTCTAGATTTCTTCTGCTGTCAGCCAGTAAAAACGGGGATTTCTGATTCATCGTTTTCTAAATTAAATGACCAACAGGCTTCAAATGAATCATGTTTTAGAAAGACTTCTCTGCCTCCTGAGTGCTAATGGAATCTAGAGGAGTAGCTCGGGTGTCCATTTTTCAGAAATCTGAGGTGATACCACCCTACATAATTGTTGCCATATATTAATATATTATACAATACATTCCATTTCACTCTAGAGTGAAATACAGGAAATCTAGGAACTTTCCTATTAGAGATAAGCACCCATAGTTAGTGATTTTGAGCTTGTTCTGGTTAAGATTTTATTTTCTTCTTTAAACTTCCTTTTCTATATTGCATGGGTTGTAGTTCTCTCACATATGAGTAACACTGACAGTTTTGATTCAGTTGTGCTAGTTTTGATTAAAAATGCCTGATATTTTTAAGATTACCTATTAGCTTGTAAATCTTGCAGTGACTGTCCTTATACCCATGATTTCATTTCTTCCGTCACCAGCTAAGAATAAAACCACAACTGCGAGAATAGCTGGTTTGTCTAATAATTGACTAAGTTTACATTCACTTGTAGCTGATAAGCTGATAAAAATCTATGAATCTGTTATATTTTCTTCTGTTCTGTGAATGATTTGAAAACTGTATGCACTTCAGTCTCTTTGTAACAAGATCTCCAAACACTCCATTATCACTATCAGATGGCAGTACTGACTTTGTCACGGTACAAACCTTACTCATACTGCTTTTCTTTGGAATACTCCTTTGCTTTTCCAGGAAGAGAACTAACTTGACAGAATTTTTTCCTTCTTTTACAAGAATGAGCTTCTCTGTCCCACACATGTTGCTTCCAGATTCACAGACATGTCCTAGCTTTTATCTTCTTGATATTTTCTACAGTGTAGACTATAAATTATTCTCAGGACTCCCCAAGGACTCTGGAATGTCTTTCAGGGTAGGACTGGCACAAGAGGCCTGTTTGGCTTTCCCTAGAAGGGAGAGTAATCTTGTGTCCTAGGAAGCCAAATTTCGCTTAGAAAAGCTTCAAGAGTAGTTTTGTTCTAAATTGTTTGAATTATTGGCATATACCCAAAGGGCACATCCTTACTGTGACATTGCTAAGCTTTGAGTGTATGTAATTAAGTAGCTGAATCTGTTGTTATTTGCCTAATCAGAGTAGCTGTAATTTCCAGAGAAGCAAGTAAATAATCAAAGTGCAGGAGGTTCTTCTTCTGGATATTCTACTTAAAGACTATCTTTGCAGGAATTATTCAATGCAGAAGAAACCAAGATTCTATAACTGTTACCATGAAGCATTTAGTTAAGGAACATAAGATTTTAAAGGTGGTGGTGACTTTTTAAAGCAGCATGACATTACTTAGGGCGAAATAAGGATTTTTACTTAGTTAATTAGTTAGTCAGTCAGGTAGTTTACCTGATGATCTGCACAGCAAAATGCAATAAAATAAAAGAATTAAAGTAAAATAGCTACATTATTGATACAGAACTTTGGGTTATGTGCTACATAGGGTGAATCTGAAGGTCTCTGAATTTATAGCTAAAAGTTTGGCTAGTGACACTAAGAGAAGAAAAGAAAAAGATGATAGTAGGAAAACGTACAACAGATCCACTGATACACATAGTGATGAATGACAGTTTTCACTGATGCTGTTATGCTGTTATCAGAGAGTAAAATAACTGCCTGGGACTCTATTCCAGATATGGACTCTATGGTGCTAATCCTGTAATATGTGCTTAATTTTTAAAAAGTTAGTTCATAAGGTTCAAGGTTAAAATAAAATTTTCACTTGCTTAAAGTCAGCGTATGAACATGTTCATATATTTATGCAAATATGCTTATCCATAAGTGTTTGTAACATCAAGATCTCTCGACAGTTTACCTTCAATAACTTAAGTCCTCCTAGGGGCACTCATTAAAATCTCATTTTTACTTACATCAACCTTAAAAAGACATTATTCATAAATGATCCATGTATTTTCCCCAAAATAAAATGAAAATAAAATATAGAAGATTGACTTTGAGGATTTACAGTATTTGAGCAGAACTGGGTGTATTCACTTTTAAAAAGCAATGGTTTGATTAAACTTTTGACTTATTTGCCATTAAGCTTATCTCTGCTTCATAAATTAAACCAAAAAATCTAAGGATACAGTACAATTTGACCTTAAGTATGAGTCTCTTAACTTTGGTTGTAATTTATTGGACTGCATACAGTTCCATTGCAGCGAAGTGCACTGAGGAGTGGAGAATCAGGTACCATGACTGTAGAGATTGTTCTGATTATTTATTGGAGCGACAAACTATGTGACAAAATGCTTTCAGGTAGTGACCTGAAGTTGTATCTCACGTGAGAAGAAAATGTAGACAGTGTTAGAGATGGTTCTAAGGTTCTGAGTAATTGGTTTTGGTTAACTCATTTTTATTGTCATCGAGAATTACAGAAAAACTAAAAAAAAAAAAAAAGGCAAAGAAGAACCCCTCATACTCCTCTCTCCTGTGGACTGGACTTGCAGAAGGACTGTGCCTCTCAGAATGTGACAGGACAGTTCATCTCAGAGTGAAGTCACAGTGAGCAACACAGTCGAGCAGTTGGGCTTAGACTAAATTAACGAACTCTAGAGCTGAATTTTTTTTACGGCTCTTTGGTAAGGAAATTCAATATAGTGCTGAATGACCTGAAACAATTTTTTTTATGATTATTTTGAAAAGCTAAGGGCAAGAATTAGCTGATTAATAGTTGTATTTTTAATTTGTTTATTTGTACAACAGAAGATATTTCAGGTATTTCAGGGTGACTCATCTAAAGAGTTTTAATTCAACTGACAATTCTGAGACTTGACATTTTTATTTCAGCTTGGGAATAAGATGGTTGTTAAAGCATAAGAGTGTTTCATGCAATGCTAATTCTAATTTTTATGTATCATTCCTTAAAAATCAAATAGCATGCCACAAAGATAGTACCTGTGGGAATGACTCTCTTGTCTTTCATACAGCACCATAGTTTATACCTGTGCAAAGAGTGTGCAAGGTTATATAAGCTGTTGCCATTGTGATTTAGAAGCTTTTCATATTTACTTACTCAAATGTAAACAGTAAGATGAGTGCAAAGCACTTGACCCTATGCTCAGAGAAACAGAGCTGAAGTAGCGTATGGGATTAAGACAAGAACAAATCTGTATCATAGGATTTCTTCTGGATCATTTCTCCCGATGGTATAAAAAATTTACCTGACAAGGTATTCAGATATACATATTGCCTAGATCAGTCAACTTTCTAACCAATTGCTTTTCAGTAAGATTTATTAAAACTTACTCAAGTAACATGGTTCTTTCTGTAGGAAGAAAATTCTTTCATTAGTAAACCTAAGTAATATTCTCCTCACAAGCTCGCATGTTAAATAATAGCAGAAGCGGGTATATTTCACTGAATTATTTTAATATGTTCTGACTGAAGAATACCAACATAACTCCTTAAGTGAAACGTAGCTCAGGGAATGCATGATGTTTAGGCAGCATATGTAATACAAATTCTGAGAAGCCTATATTTAAATGGACACTAATTTATTTTGACTTTATGATTCATTACAATCATTAGATTTAAGCTGCCTGACATTACTTGATGAAGAATAAGTGGTGAGGTGCCAGTGGTGGGATGTTTTTTTTCTTCCCTCTAGGTAAGAAAATGGCACATGAACATTATCTTCAAGTGCAATAAGAGGACACTAGGTCACCAAGCCACTTCATGTTGCTTTTTGCAGCAGAGCACAAATACTCCCTGTTCATGTAAGCTGACCCAGTCTAGGCTTCCCCCATCATTCCACACCCCCATTTTCAGAAGACCTTATCTATGGAGATGTGTCCTCTTCTGCTACAAGTGAAATGACTGTGCAGAGAACGTTATTTATGTTATTTCCTCTCTAGTTCAGACAAAGCACAATGCCATGAAAACCTTTGTCCAGCCCCCTCATAATATATTCCTTTTCCACTGCCTAAATCCCAGGCTCTCTCTAATAATTTTTTATTATTAGTTCACTCCTTATTTTCTTACGTTTTGTGAAAAGTTACTTTCATAGGGCTTAATTTTCCCCATTAAAGGAAGTCATGTTCTGGTTGATTACAGTCCATAGGAAGTTTATGTGTTGATCTAGTCCTCAAAAAAAAAAGAGTGCATCTGGCTATAAATAAAACCATCTAGAATTTTGTAAAAGACATCATGTGAAGCTCTTTGCATTTTAGATAGAAATCTAAAAGTCAACTAGATGACAAATTCAACTTCAGTGACAGTAAGTATGTGAGGAGGGTATGAGAGCATGTGAAGATAAACTAGCATCTGCTCAGATAATGAATAGATTAAAAAAACGTGCCTGATTTCTCTTGCAGTTCTATTGGATAGAGTACACTTCTCAGGCATGTGTATTTTTCTGTAAAAGGCTAGGGAGAAGCAAGGAAAAAAGAACAAGGAGAGAAGAGATTAAAACTCAGTCTTAAATTATTGATTATTCAGTAAATATTTTCCTGAAGGTTATTATTTTTAAAAAGCAGATTTTAAGCTTAATGGCACATGTATTAAATAGCAAATGCATATGGAAATAATCTTACAATGTTATTGAAAATGTCCTATATATGATGGCTTCTAAAGACACTTCCAAGTTATAAATATATCCAGATTTATTCTTCGTGTTACAGATATTCTTAATATGTACATGAGATTTAATGATCCACTCATAAACCATAATTCACAGTAAGTGGTTCACAGAAGTATCATAGGTAGTAGATTGAGTATTTGCAATTTGAAGTTTAATTATACAGTGCAAAATTAAGGCCAGAAAGGAATATGATAAAGGATCAACTAGGAAGAAGCATGTATCTTTTGCTTTCTCTGAAATCACATATTATTGCCTGCAACAATATATAAGAAATGATTTCCAAGTTGAGTTAGTTACAGTATTATTATGGAAGAAAACAAATAAACTGTAGGTTGATGTGTAGGGTGAAAGTGGGACATTGTATGAATGTAAATATGGTGAGCAATTTGTAGAAGACAGAGAAATCCAAATCACAGTAATAATCTTAACTGAAGATGGCTGAATTTTTCATAGTGCCTGCATTATGTAAAAAATATAATGATTTGAGTTGCAGAGAATATACACTACATTCATAAGAGCTGAGTAGTCTATGCAAGGTATTCTGAAAGTGTTTACTATGACTTTTTGCTCTTTTTTGTTTTGTTTTGTTTTTTCTTTCTTTCTTCCCAACAATTGTCTCTGAGATTAACAAATATCTCTTCTTTTCAAGTTGCTGTAATTGTAGTTGTAATAATGGTGTACTGTAACCTCTGTCTTCCTTTTCAGTTTTGTGATCTGCAGCAATACAGAAAATTGTTCTCTATTTGTAGCAGCAGAATATATAGAGCTTGTTTGGCAATCCGGTTCACACAGGTAGCAAGTTGTAAAGACAGGTTCTATAGCTAAAAATTGTAATCTGCTTTGGCAAGGCACAAAGTACTAAACATTAAGTCTTCCTCAGTACAAATTTTCACATTCTTTGGACTTGAAAAAGTGGTTAAAAATACTTTTAAACAGGATGAGTACTTTCCATTGTCCCAGGAAAAAACAACTCGTTTATATTATTAGGAATCCAACAATCAAGTGAGGAAAAGTACTGGAGGTTTTAGGGGGGTTTTGTGTGCGTGTGTTTCTGTGAATATGTACTCTTATGTCTGGGCATAGCAGTTTTTTAGTAAGACCATTTTTGAGATGGAAAAACTGGTAGAAATACTGGATAGTTCTAAATGAACCTCTTGTTTCAAATTAATATTATTTTTCCTTTGTTCCCTGAAAGCAGACATATTAAATAGGATTTAGTTTAATATTCAGAAATGTGATGCTTCTTCAGTACAGGTGCTCAAATACAGACATTTTCAAACTGAGCTAAGTCTTTCATTTGCAGCCATCCACAGAGAAGGAGGAGACACTGAGATGAATGGATAAGACTTCAAAGATGAAACATCTGGGAGAAAACCACTAAATATTTTCATTAGAGTATTTCTATACCTATAGTTATGCCTTCTGAAATTCCTGGTGAAACCCTGAAAAGGTTATAGTGAAGTTTATTACTAATAGCTTCATATTAACTACTGCCATAGAGAATTATATTTACTAGTATTTATATATTAGTGTTATTATCCTTACTGTATTTCCAGAGAGGAAAAATGAGTAAGTCCTTGTTTAGTTTGTCATTTGAGGAAGTAAGTTTTAATGGCCCAGGTTCACTGTGCATGTCAACAGTACTATTATTTAAGTGAAACCCTCAATACATTTTTTGTGTCTGAAAAGCCGTTTTAAATTTAGATTCATACAAGCCCATGAAGTCTTGAAGAGTTAACTGCAGTTAAACACTGAGCTTTAAAAATACCCAACTTGTCTTTTGCAGGGAACTTTCATTAATTCTTCCACATACCTCATATTTCCCTCTGGGTTTTCTAAGGTTCATGTAGATACAGTACGTAACATCTACTGCCTAAGTTACGAGCTGGTGGCATTGGTTTTCTGAGAAGAAAAGAACATTTTTCAGAGTGTTTGCGATACACATATCGTGCTGATGTTCTTTCCGACTATCCTCATTACAGAGGCATGCAGGACTCTTTGCGAAAATATCTGCCTGGTGTTACAATGTCTTTTTCGAAGTTGAAGACTAATTTTTGCAAATATCTTTGCCTGGGCTTGACTTTACTCAGTGATACTGAAGGTAACAGGAATACAAATATAAAGAAAGTTTAGAAAATGCTGAAATATTTTGCTACACCTGACTTCATCTCACAATGAATATGTTAACATGGGATTTGAGCAATTAATTTTGGGGCAGAACTTTTTTCTTTTGTAGTTGGTGACCATAAAGGTTTCTGGAAACTGACGAGTATTCAGCAGCTCATAGAATTACACTAATTTCCTATTATTATATTGCTGATTTCAAAAGAAATGCCATAAATCATCTTAAAGTCCTGCTTTTTGATCAACTGTTTTAGCCTTTCATGAAAAAAGTTCTGTAGCAGAGCATGCAAAAGATAATTAATATAAAACATCGATATGTATGCATGTAAATAATAATCAGCGTGGCTGATTTAATACTCCTTTATTAAAATCTGGGCAATTTTCCAGTTTTTTTAATTCAGAGATACAATTTGCTAACTTGAAGGTGTTTGCTAAATTACACAGTCCATGGCCATACACATTTACACCCTTGCAAGCAAGAAAAAAACCTATAAGCCAATCAAGAGCTTTAATTCAAGTATGTTAACGCCTTTGATTCATGTCTCTTATGTATCACTGGGAAAAACCAACGGCAAACAAACAAACCAAAACCAAACCAAACACCACCAAACCCAAACAGATCATAGATCTCTAATTTCTACATAAAAGCCATACACTTCTTTATGTTTCTTCTGAATCTTTTAGGAAAAAGACAGCTCATATTTGCAGCCAGACATAAACATTCCTGACTTGAGCACATCAGTTCAAAATTCCCAGATGTAACCTTTGGGAGAGGGAACCATGAGGAAGCAGCTGGTGTGTTGAGGTCTTCTACTGTCAGCCAGGCTCCACGCTATTGCTGTCTTTCCTCTAAAAGTCCTAATAAATATCTGAAGGTCAAATTAGTCCTCAACAGTAATCAAAAGATAGAAATTTAATAGAATTTGAGGATTCTTCAGGATACAATTGACAAAGTGCACGTTCAAGGTAATGACACTGAGGGAATGTAGTGTCATTAAGATGAAAAAAAATAGTAGAAATACTGTATCTAACCTCTGTAATATCAACCTCTAACATAGTTAAATGAGGGGATGTGGTGAGTGAAGTGTTGAGCGACAGACTGCTTACTCCTCTGATTGCTTACTCCTCAGCACCCTGTGCTTTTGGCTGCTGAACTATCTTAACTCATAGTTTAGTGACCCTAACTCAACGTTAGCCATTTCTTTTTGGTGATACTTACCACAAGAGCATTTTTTTATCTTTGCTTTCTGACAAGGTTACTATATTACCTATGTTTATGGAATCAGTACAGCCAGTTGTAAATGTTATATGAAATGGAAGAGAAAAATAATGCACAGAGGAACTATAAAGAAAGTTTTCCAGTGATTTTTACCTTCATTGCTGTTAGACAAACAAAGAATATGTCAGAAACATAGGTTACTCTTCCCAGAAATTTGGTAAAGAATCTAACGCAAAAAAACAGTTGCATGACATTTTCATATTTTCAAATTAATTGATTTTTTGGGGGAGATTTTTTTCTCTGTGCCTTCTCTAAATGCCTGCCCAACAGTGCTAAAAATACTCAGCCAAAAGTTTTTGAACTAGAGATAAGTTTTGCACAGAATGCTCTTTATTTTTGACTTAGTCCTGCTTGGGAAAACCAGTATATTTTTAAAGAATTTTCCAACTGAATGAACAGGTTTTAAACATGATCAGAATCATGTTTTGAGTTCCTTTTCCTCTGTGTGCCAGAAAGATAAAGTTATACTTGGGCAAATACTAGGGGCTCTTTGCCAAACAAAGCAAATCCACTCCTGCAAGTGGATTTTATATTTGGTAATTAAAAAAAAAAAAAGGATATAAGGAAAATAAAAAAAAAGAAAAAAGGAAAAAACCTGACCGATACTAGCAAGCAGTTTATACCACTGTAAATTCTTGGAGCTCCTCAGGTTTTTCCAGCCTTGTAGGAAACAGAAATAAAAAAATAAAGCTGGACTGAAAAAATAGCTGCATTGATTCTGTGGAACGCATGGCTGAAAATGTCCTTGTGTTTAAATCACCTGACTTTACAGGATGCTATCTACAATATTACACTAGTGCAACTTACTGTATTATTAATGCATTTATTTTCAACTTCTTTCAGCAATTCACTTTATTTAAATGAATGTCATATTGTTCAGACTGAGTCATTTCAGGTTGCTTTGGATCAATGACGCTATGATCGCTATATGACATTGTTGATAAATGTTTAAAATTATTATTTTTATATGAGAAAAGTTAATCTCTAATTCCATACTAAAAATAATGCAGGAACAAAATAAAAAGCATAAGTGCACTGTCTATATGTGACTTAGATTACACATGTGAATGATCTTTATTTACATCACTGTATTACAGCAGTGAGAAATCAAACAAATAAATACTAAAACCTAGATTATGTACTTTCTAAAGAAAATGTTATTCCTACAGTGAATACAAATAGAGAATAGACTCAAAAATGGCCTTATTATGGACATAAAAGACAATTATGTGAGCCAATGCCTACTATTGTAAGCATTCTCACTAGTTATTGTATATTTAAGTTGCAGAACTTTTTTACATCCCTCCCAGAAAGTGATGTCTGTTTATGGGAGAATTATCTGAAGTAAATATTTTTTTTTTTTATTTTAGTAAGAAAAATGAAGATGAAAAGAGAAAAGACAGCAAGGATTCTAGCATCCTAGATTCTCTTCTTCTTATAAATTAGTGGAGTGTACCTAATACATTTGGATTTATAAATGTTATTCTACCTGAGATCTGGGCAAGATAAAGATTTTATGCCAAATAAATCTTCCTTTATTCTATGTCATGGCCTTAAAACTGATCTGCCTGTACTATTACCTCAAGGTATTGTGAAATGGAAATACTGTTATCTGGTTTAAATCCTTCAAACTTCTAGAGATACTAGGTATAAAATTGTTGCATTGTCTCCAGAGTCACATCACTGTTTGAAGGGTAGATTTTCTTAGGACAGAAAAATGTGAATAAATGGATAGATATGTGTATATGAGTGTGTGTGTGTATTTCTGAGAATGTAACTATATGAGAATATTACATTTATAGTGCATAGTTTGAATGCTCTATTAGTTTCCACAAAAATAGCAGGTACTAAACTTCTTTCAAAAGAAAAGTTAACAATTATGTTTAAACCATATTAGCACAATAAGCATCTTTTAATGGGAAAAAAGTGATTATTTCTTCAAACAACTGCTTTTAAAATCTGCTTATTATTCAGTTCTATAGTCTTTTTATTTCTTTTCACTTACAACAGTATGGCTTAGCAGAAGAAGGAAGATTTAAATGGCAATTGGAAAGTTAAATTTGGAAGTGAAAGGAAACTAAGGATCAATATAATAACCTTTGTTATTATAAGAAATAATTAAGCTCTTTTGTAAGGAGTATACTTCTTCCAAAGGAGTCCAGCAAAAATAGCTTTGTCCTCACATTTTGCACAATACAGATGTGCAAGTGAATGTTCTGCTGAGCCATAAATACAGAACATAGGTATCATGTTATTATTGGCTTTGTATAAAACATTGAAATCAGCTCCCAAATGCATGAGACAGTTTCTGCTCATATATCATCTGAAATGACTTGTGCCATCTTTGCCTTGACATATGATGAAGAAAGTGAAAAGCAGCTACTTTTCCTTGTCTTCTTCTAAAGGATTTGTGTCCTGCTGCACAGCCCTTGCTGAAACTGTTCTTCAGGGGCACCAGCTGCAGCTGCTGCCTCATTCCTTCGCACAGTCTGGTCATTTGCCTCAAACAGAAAAATATAAACAACAACAACAAAAACCCAGCCATGAGACTGTTAGCATATTACAATAATGGTCTCAAATTTGGTTAAGGGAGTGTATAGTCTTTTGTGGCTGATGGTTTGTAGGTGCTAAGGGAGAGATCAGAGTAAATATTCTTGTGGGTTTCCTGACTTAACATCTGTTATATAGTTACTTCAGGCTTTAGGAAAGTAGATCTACAGATCCAGCAGTCCTTTAATGCATTAGTGTGCATTAATGTATAGCATGATTTTGGCACTGTTACAGCACTTAAACAGCTTAGTCTTCCTTCTGCTAAAAAGAAAAAAATATACAAGGAGTATAGATACAGGCTGGCATGTGAGCGTGGCTTAAATAATTGTAGAAGCTGTTAGATGTGAAATTAGATTTGTGCATGGCTATAAAAAATATGATGGCAGGCAAACAGCTGGAATTTATGCAGATTCATATATGTTAGGTATGAATATGCATTATTTTATGAGACTCCAAAACCAAGTGTACACACAGATGTCACAAAAAACGTTTACCCTACTCATCAGATTGGAAGGGCTAGGTAACTTAGGGAGTAAGATTAAACTAATTCTGTGGCTTATAGAGCAATTAATATTTCCCACATGCACAAATTTTAAATCAAAATACTGGAATATACTAAAACTAACCTGGAAATTAAATGGGGCTGTAGTGGTAAGTTCATGCCATTAACTTAAGGAAAACATCTCAAATAGAATATTATGTTTAAAGGAATCTTAAATTCATAATAATATTTTAGATTTAGGCCATTTGAATGTACAGAGCTCAGACGCATCAGACAGCTTTGTCTTTCCTCTCATGTCTTCATCCACTGCCTACCTGAATTAATATATCCATATCTGACCTCAGCTAACAGGTCTTGTAGGTGAAGCTAATGTTGCATGCTTTGATCTGAAAAGCTTGACTTGAGTCCTGACCTAGCTGCCAGAGTTAAAATCTACAGAGATGCAGTCTTCTTGTTTCTGATAAGGAAGTGTCTGCAAAACCATTTCCCTCAAAGGAGAAAGGAAACTTGCCATTTCTGGACAACCCCCAGAAAACACAACCAACCAAACACTAAAAACAAACCTCTTCCCCAAGAACAAGAATCTGGCTCTCTTTTCATGTCCTACGGTAGAAGGGAGGGAAGATTGATGGAACGCTATTAAAGAATATTAACATTATAGTCAGTACTCACCTTTATTCTTGATTATTGTTGCAAAACCTTGTCAGTGCTGTGCAATGCTGTCTTTCTGATCCACAATTTTATTTAAAATTATAACAATGCAGCAATATTGGTCAACAATCCTTTAAAATTACATTCCTCTCTTTGCAACACCTGATAGTCTTTTATATGTAGATTTACCTCATTTTTTTCGTTTGGTCTCACAACTATCCTTCTCACTTTTCACTCTGTCTTTGTTTAATGAGGAAAAAAAAACAGATTGCTAACAAGTCTATCTGCATCATGACTGAAGTATTTATGTAAGGGTGCAATTCAAGGTGCTGCCTGCAATGCTAAATCTGTAAATAGTATGGCCAAATACTTCCCTGCTATGAGACTTCTTTCTTATATTTTTTCTAAGGATCCGCATGAAATGTTTTAAGTAAGTTTACAGCAAGACAACATTTATTATAGCAGTAATTTGAAGGGAGATCAGAGTATTAACAAATAGTAAACAAATTTTTCATTTACAGTTTTTAAAATACACGCATCTTATCACAAGAGCAAGAATTTGTAAATATTTTTTAAACTTTTTATTTTGATATCTGTGAAGACAAACAGTTATAGTTAATGATGAGAATTAAACTTTTGTTTCTCAGAAAAATTGCCTTAGATCTGATTCGTTTTAAAAAATATAAATACTAATTGATATTGAGATGAATCTTTTTGCTTAGAGTTAAATAAAGAATTGTAGCTAAAAGGAACTGGTTTTGGACCCAGACAAAATATTTGTGTTATTCACATATTTCAGAGGGACTTTCTTTCTAATTCAAGTGTGAGCCAAACTACTGATGTTCCAAATATAGCTCTATAAATAAATAAAAAAACCCCACGATTGAAGTTAAGCTTCAGCATGAGTATGAGAGCACAAGTTTATTATGATGGAAGAAGTAAGCACGATGTATTTGGGAAGTGTTTGGGGTGTAATTTGTCCGTCCTTCATGTTTCTCTGCTTTCTCCATATGACCTCAAAGGAGAAAGTCCACCTCGGCACTGTGCTATTCAGTGTTTCCCCCAGATAGAAAGAAAGAAGTTTTTGATATCTCAGAACATAAGCTGTTGGTGAAATGTTTTAGTGCTTCATATGTGTGTCAAAGTCTTTTTAATACACTTCTGGGCCACTGTATATTTGACAGGCCATTCCTTGCTGTGGATGTTTTAAGTCTGTTGGTTTCGATACATGGTTAGGCTTAAGCTGCAGCTCAGTGAGCAGCGGAGCCTCATCTCCTGTGCTTATGTATCCGTAAAATGAGCCCTAATGCCTTTCATCTGAGCATTCTTTACCTTCTCACTAAAATAGCCACCCCATTTATCCTCTCTGCCCCCACCTACCTTGGACAGTACAGCTGGCTGGGCAAGAGATAGATTGCTTTTACTGGTGAATAGCTGAGTGTGTTGGCCTGTGTCTGTGCTACTGGAACAGGGAGCCTGTAGGAGCTCCCTTAGACCCAAGCTCTTTAGTGAATGCACAAACTGTAAGATCTAAATATCAGCTCAAATCATCCTTGATTTTCAGTAGAGTTAATTTGGGACTGACCTCTGGATTCACAAGCTATTAAAAAAGACAGGAGAAAACTATTGTAAAAGCTTATTTCCATAAGGAAGCAAGCTAAAAATTGATCATTTGGCATATGCTTAAGACTTTTGTTGTTGATATGTAAGTAGTAATTAACATTTACAGCTCATCCATAATAACACTTTAATACATTGAAGGTAATTCAAACAGTGGAGTCTAAAATAACACTGTATCTGTGAAAATACACTTTTATATTAGGTTGGATTTGGCTTTTTCACATCATGGAATTTTTGGCATTTGTTTCTTAGATATTTATATAAAGAGAGACCTAAAACTGTTAGCAGTACAGTGAACAATTTGCAGTGAAATCAGATTAAGAGCTTGGCATTCCACTTTGTGCCAGGTGCTTACTTTATCTTGAGTTTGAAATTTATTGCTTTTTATTATTTTTTTGTATTTATTTTTGAACTGACTTAGTTATTGCAAAAGCAAGACTATTCATAATGGTTTGGGCCAAATATAGTGCAGTCAGATGGTGTGCGGGTTTATCTAAAGAGCTTTGACAACCTCTTAATCGTGATATGTAGCACAACATCTATTCTAGCCACGGTCATTTAAAAAATATATAATGCATGTCATGCTAAATTGCACACTAGCTGTTTGTTTAGTATGGATGTAATTACACCATAAACTGAATTGCAGCTGAAACTGAAAAACAGACCTGTAGCAATGTTTTCAAAGTTTATTGGTCTTTATACTGAAATACATCTTAGATTTTCCCAGACAACACCTTACTGTCCATTAACACTCCTTCCTGGATGAGGTAAGGGAAAATGAGCCTCAGGAGCCAGATTTACATTTCGATTTGACAATACGTTTAAGTCTAAGTGTGTTTTTAAGTAGGCATCCAGGATATGCTGCAGTGTTAAGGTCAGTTATTAGTTTGCTTGCCTGGAGATTCCTTCTGCTCTGTGGAGTTTTGATATTTGTCTCATACTTGAAATTCCTCAGTCATTGCACTTTCAAAACTTCCACTGACCAATCTCAATATTGATTGCTTGTGAACTGTAACAATCCCTCTTGTCTGTCTGATATCTTTAATCTTTTTGTGCATCTCCATGACTAATCAATATTTATATTGTCTTGGAGGCAATATATCCACATCCAGTCTCATGTGTCTGTAAACTGAAGAGTGTGTTTGGAAGACAAATTGGTGTAGAAGCAGCTAAACATTTTCCAGGATGGAAGAGGAAAGCATTCCAACATATCCTAAATATGAGGACATGTATGATGGAGTTACTGGTTACCCATTCATGTATTTTATTACTACCAACAGGTCCCATAAGCAGCATTTTGGTGAATAAGTATGGTAGCCGGCCTGTGATGATAGCAGGAGGTATCCTGTGTTCATTTGGAATGATTGCTTCCTCTTTCTGCAATAGCGTCCTGGAACTTTATCTATGTATTGGAGTCGTTGGAGGTAAGAATCGTGTTTAAAAGGTGTTATTATATGTATTGTATTGTATTATATTATTTCTAATGCTGTTCTGTCAATAAGTCTTACTGGTCAAGAACCCACTGTGCAAGGCATTGCACAAGTGCAAACCAAGAATGTAGCAAGATCAATTAATTTCAGCTACCCAAACTATCTAATCCTTTAAATTAGCTGGTATGATGTATTTCTTAAGGATATTTTAGGAACAACTGATGATTTTATTCAATAAATGCTGTATGTATGTACTGTTCTACACTGCACTGTAATTATGGTATAAAAATTGATTGGCCCGTGACAGCACTTATTGTAGTCATTTATGTAGAATTATACTTTCATTCTTTTAGCTTTCAATCACGTTGTACTTCAAACAGGGTGGTAGAGGCTAGCAGAATTCTATTAAAAATGGGAAAGCTAGTAGCACCTTTCTGTAGGTTTGTGCATACTTACACTCTCATAGTGAAGTATGAGAACTTTTGCTTCAATAGCTTTCTGTTTAAAGTCCCCCAGGGTTAATCCCCAAATATAATTATTCATATATCATTAAAGACCTAGATATTGCTTAAGGCAATGAACTGATCATAAAGCAAGTAAATTAAATAACCTCTTTATCAAAATTTGTGGTGTTTTTTGATATTTTTTTAAACTACCTTCTCAGAATAAGGAGGGCAAGTGAGGTGAAATATTGGCAGGTAATAAGTGATTGCGATAATACTTGCTTCTGTATTCAAGCTCATCTTTCTGTTGAGATTGGAGAAATCCTCTGTTCACTGATTGTTTCTTAAAGCTTTTATTTTTTACATTCTAAATTTGATGTCTGTTGAAAGAATAAAATCAGAGTCCAGGGATGGGCTTATCAGAGAGGACTTCTTTCCTGCTACTTAGACCTGATTGCCTAGATATCTTAGTACAGAGAGATGGCGTAGAGGTTCAGCTTATAACATCAGCTGCTGTGAATGGGTGGTCTGCTTCCATGCATGTCCTCTACGACACTTCTATCTTTGGAAGTGACTTCCATACCTGAGGAGGTGGAACTGAATGTGCTCCAAAATAATACACCATTTTAAACTCCACTTTTGTGTACAAGTTTGATCTTAAATAGGCCTAGAAAAAAAGAAAGGATGAGATTTATGCATTTAAATACACTGTGCATTCATTGTAACTGAGATGACATTTAATAACTTTTGTGAGTCAGGAGAGAATTGCATTATAGTTTAGTAAGTATGAAAATGGTGAGTCAAGACACTGATACTATCATTCGTCTGCAATTCCCCTGTCTCTTGTCTGTGCTAGAACACAACGAGGAGTTTTGGCTATTATTGCAGTGCTGCAGGAGGAAATGGCAGAATGCCACCATGACACAGTCTTGGCATTAACAAGCCAAGAGAAAGCAATGAAGTTGTATTTCATTCTCTGATGCTAGTTGGTTTCCATCTTCGTTGGGAGTCACTGCATTAGATACTGCTTGTTTTAAAAATAACTTGAAAGAGGCGTAGTATGTTTTTCAGTGCATGACATGCAGTAATACTCTCTTCTATATGTTGTTTAGGTCTGGGCTTAGCATTCAACTTACAGCCTGCCTTGACCATGATTGGCAAGTACTTCTATAAGAAGCGTCCCATTGCTAATGGATTGGCCATGGCTGGAAGTCCAGTGTTTCTGAGCACGTTGGCACCTCTCAATCAATTCCTCTTTAATGCCTTTGGTTGGAAAGGAAGCTTTCTCATTCTGGGAGGACTTCTTTTGAACTGCTGTGTGGCTGGGTCTCTTATGAGACCTGTTGGACCGAAAACAGTTCCCCCTGTGAAAAAAGATGTTGAAAAAGGCACAGGAGATTCTGCCTTGCACAAAAACAACAAGAAATCTTTTTGGCAAATGTTGAATAAATATCTAGATCTATCCCTCTTCAAACACAGAGGGTTTCTGATCTATCTGTCAGGAAATGTCATTATGTTTATAGGGTTCTTTGCTCCGATAGTATTCTTGGCTCCTTATGCCAAGCACAAGGGAATTGATGAATATTCTGCTGCTTTTTTGCTATCTATCTTAGCCTTTGTAGACATGTTTGCTAGACCTTCAATGGGACTCGTAGCAAACTCCAAGTTTATCCGGCCAAAGATCCAGTATTTTTTTAGTTTTGCTGTCTTGTACAATGGTGTCTGTCATATCTTGTGCCCTCTGGCAACGAATTACACTGGCTTGGTGATATATGCTGTATTTTTTGGGTTTGCGTTTGGAATGGTGAGCAGCGTTCTTTTTGAGACATTGATGGACCTCGTCGGGGCTGCCAGATTTTCCAGTGCAGTCGGACTTGTCACAATCGTGGAATGTTGCCCTGTGCTCATAGGCCCTCCTCTAGGAGGTAAGACTCTCCTTTATTACGTTTTTTCAGACATTACAGCATCATCTTACAATTCAGCGTTGAATTAATATAAACGTTTCTCTTAATGTTACTCAATGTTTTTGCCGTGTCTAGGAATGCAGGGTAGCAACAATGCACTGCATCAGTTATCTTTGGCTGTACATGTACAGACTCACATGAGATTCTAAAGGCATAGACTGCATGCATGGTCAATAGATTAAGAGCATATCTCTACTGGCCCGTAAATTCAGGTGATAAATGTACGTTTTCCTGGTAGCACATAGTGCTATTTTTGTAACTTTGATTTATGTTTATCCAGCTCCAATTTACTCTTTGCCAACACAGTTCTTACACTCCTAGACTGGTCCAGATTTCTCAGAGTGGCTTATAGTGGCAATTAGAGGGGCACTCACTGAAATTTACAATAGCAGCTTTACTTCATCTAAACTGAGATGACTGGCATTTCTAGAGAGAAGAAACCCACAGGGAGTTGCCAGAAAGGACAGGGTCATGCTCAGCAGCCAGGTCGGGGTGCACACATGGTGGGATTCCAGCGCTGTGTCATGGAGCGTTGCACCCTTGGCATGATTTCACACCACAGCCTTGCTAGTCCTTTAGCCTCCTTCTATAGCCAACTGCTGTGTGTAAAGCAATTCCAATTGTGAACTCAGTGAAAGGTGGTAACATTACCAACTTCTTTCTTTTGAGTGTAAGGGGAGCTTAAAGGGAGCCTAGGTATATAGCTTGGACTATATTTGTAACTTTGGGGCTTCTAGCACCAAAGATGAAGAAGAATCTTATCTAAAGTGTTTTCAGTTTGCTGGCATTTTTGACAGCATTTAGTAGTGCTGTTAGTAAGTTTTATAATCTTAACGTTTCTTTAAGATGATATGAGAGTCTAAAGAAATAGATGCTCAAATCTTATTGAAAAGTATTGATTAAATGGACGTGTGTGTGTGTTGCAGTGAAAGCTCAACAATATGAAAATATATATACAGTTAGATTACCAGCCTTGTGAACATATGCTATACCCACATAAAGAGTGCCACAGAAGTCAGTAAGATTGTGTGTGACTAAAACCATTTATACATATCAAAGTATTTTAAGGATTACTGACAGCGTTTCAATGAAAATAACGTTGTTGAGTGAAACTTTAAATATGTCAAAACAATGCCAGTCGCTTCAGTGCAATAATATTTGTGCAAGTAAATGTTTAATAGTCCTCAAGATATTCCATATTTCTCTCTTCTCATAACATATAAATTCATTTTGGTAGTGGTAGAACAAAATATATTCATCTCACACAGACTCTTCCTGTGCCACCTAGTGGGAGAGGGAGCCTGTGACTGCTGTAGTCCAGCCCTTGCAGTCAGGTTCTGAAACCAATATATTAGCTCTCAAGATATTAAGTCTAATATTTATGGAGCAATAGTGTATGCAACTACTTGTTTTTCAGTATATTAGCTTTACAGGAGTTTTAAAAGGTGTGTGTTTTTGCTATAACTGTATGAATAATTGATTTATCCTTTTAAGTAGAAGCAACAAAGGGGATGAACATCTGGAAAAGCTAAATTCTGGTTTTGAGTACTTCATATCCTGTAAAATATTAGGCTGAAGCAATGTTAATGCAGTATTTAATTTTTAATTATCAGTATTATGAGACTTTTCATCGATACAAAACCAGTAAATTGTACCATTTACACTAACAGATGAATTATACATTTGCAGTGTTATTTGAGTTTTTCCTAATACTAGGCTAGTGAAATAAAGAAAAGACCAAAATAATTTGATGGCTTGTAAATGTTTATCAGGCAAATAGGCTAGCGTTGTGGCTTCAACCCAGTAAAAGCATCTAAGTACATACTAAATTGAAGTGCGCAGGTTATCCTGTGAATTTTAATGATAGTGTGGCAGAGTTCAGAGCTAAATACTTGGATACATTCAAATGGTGATTTGGGAATTTAGAAAAAGTGGCTCATAAAGTGGAAGAACAGTTATATTTTGTATTCCTCGTCATGACCAAATTAATCTAAGAGCTGTGGATGTAATTTTTAGGTAGAGGCTTTGTAGTTCAAAACTCAGCAGTTGTGCATGATAGCTGAAGGGACAAGCCTTTCTACCTCTTTCATCAGGCACAGGAAAGTAAAAATGAAAAGCAGGCAGTTGATGCACAGTGACAGCAGCCTAAGAAGGCACATACCTCTTCCTTCTATTGTCTGTGTGCAGCCTCCGTGAGTGTCAGATAGTCACTCCAAAACAATAGGAAACAAAATTAGGAGGTGAATAAAATAATAAGGCAATGAAAGAATGAAAAAACTGTCTGTCATTATTCGTTAAGCTTTATTTTGCTCTTCAATATTTTATCATTGTCAGTGATTGCAATGATTATTACTAGCTTGACTAATACAGGTTTTGTTAGAGTTGCACTATATATGTTAGACAATTTGAACATGTTGAAAATGCTTTTCTGCTCCAACTTCAAAACCAAGCAATACATAGGTATGTCTCCTAGGTAAAGATCCAGATCATATGGAGTATTGTTTTCTAAAGACTTTTTCCTCCCTTCTTGTCTCTGCTTTTCAGGTTGGTTAGTCGATGTTACTGGTGAATATCAGTACATGTATTTTGTCTGCGGAGTGATTGTGATTGTCTCCAGTATCTGGCTGTTCATTGGCAATGCCATTAACTACAGGCTTTTGGCAAAAGAAAAGAAGTTAGAAGATGAGAAGCAAAAAGCACGGAAGAATGCTGACCCAAAGGAAGCAGAACCATTAACAAACAATGAGAATGAAGATGCTGCCAGCAGAGCTGATAAAGCTGTTGAAGATCCTTCAGAAAGAGAAACCAATATTTAAGCTACAATAGAGCTCAGAAGGTGACATTTATGACTTCCATTAGAAATATGTCTTCAAGACACAGGCCAGGTTTTGTGGTAATAATGATCATTCACAATATTGGATGGGAACAGATTTTTGCCCCGTGCCAAGACTTCAAGTTAAATTGCTATCTGCAGTTTATTTATTTCAATGACACAAAATTGAGATTACAGAGGTGGTGACTCCATGCAAATGATTCCATCAAACTATAACTCTGGACAATCAAGAGTCAGGTAAACTGTACTGTAAAGCCTTCCAATGACAACAGTTTTGTTTTAAAACTATATCTAATGCAAAAGTATCTCTTGCTCTTATTTGGGAAGATACTTTGTGTTCATCTTTAGAATATTTTTAAACTCTGTTGAAATAATCTGCCCAAACTGTACTTACCACTAATATTAAAAAGAGTATAAGCTCAAAGATTTGTTTCAAGAGAGAAAAGTATCTGAGTGAAGCACACTGAAACTTTTTTCTCTTTTCTATGCCCACTAGATCAAAAAAATACATTATGTCTGTATAAATAATTAAAATATGAACGTAAAATCTAAGGCTAGAAAATGAACAATTGGTGGGCACCATCTCTAAAATACAATAAACAGCTGAACTACAATATTCCAGATGTTGTTACCTCCTGTGATAGCCGACTACATTGTACTTCAAAATACACATTTGAACAGAAAGTATATTCAGACCTCATTAATTCAAACTAAGCTAAAATCTGCCTGTACATAAAAGGATTTAAACCCAAGATTTCATTGCTAACAAGAGTGGCAATTAGTTTGTTTGGCTGTGTATTGCTGTATGGCTGAAGGATCTCGACTGAACTGTGAAGTCTTCGTCATAAAGGGACTAGATTCCCAGCCTGCTGATGTTAGAATACTTACCCTTGGCTTTTGTGGCCTGAGTCACTTTCATGGCAATGACTTCAAAGTTGATACTTGGGTTTATTGGCAAGTCATTAGTTGTTTGATGTGTCTACTAAGAGAAGATTCAAGGTCTAGTTTCAGGTCTTTGCAGACAGGTAACT
This sequence comes from Apaloderma vittatum, assembly GCF_000703405.1. Lineage (NCBI taxonomy): Eukaryota > Metazoa > Chordata > Aves > Trogoniformes > Trogonidae > Apaloderma > Apaloderma vittatum. Next base: position 41,307 of record NW_009699711.1, read on the forward strand.
TCATACCAATTCCCACCTCCTTTTCCTGTGTGTTTAGTGAAAAGCTACTTCTTTTCTGTAGTGCTGGTTCAAGCAAAATTGCTGCAAGGCACATTGATAGTGCCAGTCTGGAAGCTTTGTATCAGTGTATCATTTTTGTGCAGGGTATTTGGTCTTGTGTCTGCAATTTCACACAGACACTTATATCACTCTTCCTTTAGGCAAAAGAAAGCAAAAGTCTACAATTTTACTTTACAAAAAACCATTTAGTATTGTACTTTAAAGCTAAAAGTGCAAGCTTCTGAAGATATTAAGTGAAAATATTTCTGTTCTATTTGTAGGTCAGGAAAGGTGCTATTTGTTTTGGAGAGATGCATATAAATGCCTCAGAAATTGTGAAAATTAAGGGTCTGATTCATAAAACATTTATGCACTGTTTATGCAGGATACACATACACTCAATTCTGGGAAAAGAATATCATTCAATTTAGCCTCTTAAAAAGTTGCAAATAGAATGCACAGATAGCTAGCTACATTAAACACACTTAGAAGTGCCAATAATAAAAGAAAATAAAATGTAAAACCCCACAGATACAGAAGTGCTTTTAAGAAAGACATTTCTAAACTACCGTGTTCAAAATTATCTTTTTCACACTTTTTCTAAACGTTTTGGTAGTGCTTGCATCTATTTTGCTGGTTTGTCATCTTATATACTATGGAGTTCCATAGGAATGCTGGACTTTGTCATTATCTCAGCACTGTTTTAGGGGAGAGGCATCATGAATCTACTCACAGCATGGTGCAGAATTTAATACCTACTTTTTAGCTAATTATATGCAGGCAAACCAAACATCTTCTACAAGTCCTGTAATTTTATAGGCGCAGCAGCAACAAAATATGTGCATTTCAGAGTTTTGGGGAGAAAATATGGGTTACGTGCTCAGATTTGGGCAGTGAACTGTGTAAAGGGGGATAGTTTAGTCCCAGAAAAATTATAGTTCCTCTCCGAGCTCCCTGATTCAGAGAGGAAATAAATATGTGGCACCTCCTTCCAAAATGTAGCCCTGCCAGCACCCCATGAGGTAAAAGCATTACTCTACTTTTGGCTCTGCAAATAGGCAGGGTGAATTCTAGAGTCTATGAAGGCCCTAGGTGCCAAGAGCCAGAAAGCGATGAGGAGTTTCATAGATGCTAAGATTTCATACAGCAAGGAATATGAATTATAAATACTGGATTGTGAAAGATGAACTGAAATTTTAGCTAAAGAGTAGTCATCAGGAACATCACTCGGCTGTTGACAGCAAGTGGTAGAAAGGCAGAGATTATTCGAAAAGAGATGAATATAGAGGCTGAACCAAAATGACTGAGGAAAAATTCTAGGTGCTTATTATCTCTTTGTAAAACACAGAGTGATTAAGAACACAAGGTAGAAGACAACAAGTATCAACTTTTGACTTCAGTCTGTTAAAAGTTGCTGTTGAGTAAATAAAGGACTCAGAAAAAGGTGATAAAAAAGAGTCTCAGAAAACATGCAGGCAACCTACCTGTTCTATGCTGGATCACAGAATATGATGCAACCTGACATAGGAAATAAGGGAAAAAAGAGGTTCCTTGAGCCATAGACACACCTGACCACCAGTAACAAAAATTATATTACTCTCTCAGAGGAAATAAAAATTTATACAAACACAACCCTCTGCAGAGATCCTATTTGTTCATCTCTGGTCAATTACATTAAAAAATAGTAGGAACAAAAAAGCTGCTTTACCACCATTCACCAGTGTGTGCTTTTTAATCCCATAAGTTAAAATGATGTGTCAGGCACCTGGAGTAATGTAAAATAGGAGGTGAGTCAAGTGAAACATTTCCTCTTTCATTACTTTTCCTCTTAATATTAGGAACAAAATAAAAACTAACAGAATACTCTTGATATTGCTGAAAATATTAATGAAGTTAAAATCCAGAGATGCCTGAAGATAATTGGACCCATATCTATGCAGAAACTGCCTGGAATTAAACAACTGTGTCTTCCAAATAAAAGGTCCTAAAGGGACAATTGCCTTGTACAAGTAGGTCTTATTTCTAAAAGTAATAATGATAATAAATTGCCTTGAATCAACTCTAGTCTGAGCACCAAAGTAGCAAAATTAGTATAACTTGCCTTCAAGTCCCTGAATATCACTCTTACTTGCACTGAGCCACAATTTATACTGCAGATCATTTCATCATTACATTTCTGTTTTCAGGATAATACCTGTGTATATACCATCTCTCTAGAGTTCTCTCTTTTGATTACCTCACCTCCAGTCTGCACAACTGCAGGGTCAGAACTAAGAGATGCTCCCACCCTAAAATGAAGAAATGTGTTCTCAAACTTCAAGACATAGCCACATGCATCTGTTATGCACTACAGAGTCTGTCGTTTCTATCAGTCAGTATAAAAGCAAATTGGTAATTGATCTTAATATCATTTATGCTCATGTGTACTTCATCCTTTTCATTTTTCTGCCACAATATCACTGAACCTAATAATCGTCTTGCTCCTACTTGATCAATCAAGAAAAATAATGGCAAAACTTTAAAATTAGTCGGAAGAGGCATAACATCAAAAATTTTTACTATTTAACATCAAGGTTAAATTCAAGTAGTTTCAGAGTACATATCCAGATACTTTTATCTCTTTAGGCTTCTTCTGACATCCTATGCTTTTGTAGCTGGAGGCTCCTTCTGTATTGCCATAACTCAAGAGGAAGACTTACCAGTAGTTCTCAATACTTTTTCAAGAACGTAGTTCACTCCTATGACCTCTCCCCACTGAACTGTGGTTGCAACTGTTGACAGTTCTGTATTTCCATTAAGTTAAGTTCACAAAAGTTTCTGCGTTTTTCTTTTCATAGGAAATCCTGTAGCATAAGTACTCAGACTACAGTCCTTTTATTTTAGGAGTGTGATTCATGAACTGTTTTGACATAGTTAAGGAAAGTCTTACTTTATCTTAAAATAGGAGTTTTTTAAATGATTTTGTCCTTATGAGAGGAAGTTTGACTCTGCTTACTGCAGAACTGAATGGCAGTGATCTCACTGACATCATGATTCAAATTTCACATGAATTTTAATGATCTTTTTGCATATCAGCATGCAGTGTGCTTGAAAACATTTGGCAGTGTGTATAGAATTGTTCCTTCCAGAGAACTCTTTCCTCTTGAAGGTTCCCAGCCCCATTCTCCATTTCCTTGTAAAGAATTTGGATCTGGAATGCGGCGACTTCTCTGAAATACTTTCTTTGTCATTCTTTTTTCCTCAAATGTCCAAGCAACATTTTTCACTTGCTGCTTTCAGGTCTGGATGGCTGTGAGTACGAGGAGGGGAGATATGATTCAGATACGTAATAAGCTTCAGATCCCACATACAGCCAGGTTTGGGGCAGCCATCAGGATTTCACCAAAGCCAGTGACCACTTTTATAGATGAACATATTGTAACTGACACTAACAATTTTGTCTATAACAAAATTGAATTGAGGCAACTTTTGTTAGTTCCTCTATAGATGACTATTTTTCTACTCACAGAGAGGAATGTAAAGGGAATTTTTAAATAATTATTTTCAGAGTTGACATATCAATTTTGACAAGGCTCTCTGGATTTTTTTGGGAGTGGGTGCTTTTCTGATATTTTTGCATATATATACCGAAAATGTTTGAATGTGTTATCACGTTGTTGATCACAATTTGCATAAGCATTACTATGTAATTTCAACATAATTTGCATGTTGTTGTTTTACAGTTTAAATTTTTCTTATCATCTACCTCTCAATCAAAGTTTGGAGACTTGCACAACCCTGGAAGAATACAGTCAACAAAAAACATAATGATAAAACCTGTATAGATTATTAGAAAGTCTCCTAAATATTTGAAGCTATTTACAGTTCTGTTTTTTAAGGCAGTGAATATTTATGACCAAATTCTTTTTATCAATTGGCATAGCTTTGTTAATCCCGAACACTTAACCCATACTGAGTTGCTTTTTACATCAGTGAACTGCTATAAAAACTCAACATGTCATTTAGATATTGAAAGTCTATTATGAGATACTGGCCCTACTTTCTATTTTATTTCTTTCCATTTCTGAGTTAGTGGAATTAAATGGAAATATTACATAATTAAGACGTCTAAACAGTTTTTAAAAATACTACAGAATACTTTGCATTTCTCTGAAAAAAAAGTGTCTTTGGTATAGAAATACTACAGAATTTTAGCTTGCTTTCCATTTGTGGGGCAGTTGAGGGAGATGGTCACAAGATGTTGGACTGGGGCTGAGGAATAATGTTTGTTCTTTTTATGCTCTTTACAAAATCAGAGATGATTGTTTCTTCAAAAATGTTCTTCCTTTTAGTCTGTAAACCCTTCTTGCCTTCTAGGATCTAGTACGAAGTCCACTGAAGCCAACATAAAAAAATCCTGTGAAAGTCAAAGAGCTTTATCAGACATTGGAGATGATGTGACTTCAGTGGAGGCATCAGCCTTGTTTTCTCCATGTCAAATCTCAGGAGTGTCAGATATAACACAGCAAATGCAGATTTTGTTGCAACTGGCACATTTAACTATGCCAGCACAGTATTCCTGATGAATCAGTCCCTAAATTAACGCACAATATGTATTATTTTAGTAGTCTATGTACATAAAGAAACCACACGATCATAAACTCTGAATGTAGATTATAAAATACAGAGGATATATTTAAATAAATATCCAAACAAATCTGTTTAACCCAAAGGAAATTACGTATTTCCTTTCAAGCCTTCCTTCAGCAGTTTGTAATCTTCATTTTTCTTATTTCCAGAGAAAATGGTTTATGTCTTTGAGAATGTATATATCAACATATATATGGGGGAATATATATGCATATGTGTGTATGTGTATATATATGTATTCCCCTATATATAAAACTCTAATTTATATATATTATAT
>NW_009699712.1:0-12470 GCF_000703405.1 Apaloderma vittatum
CTCCGGTGAATGGCAGTGCTGGGCAAGAGAGGCTTAAAAACAGAAAATCGCTTGGAAGCTCGACGGCAGTGACGGCACCGTGCCTGGGTTTGCTGCCCCGAGCCCTCAATCAAATGCCGCACCGATGAGAGGGAGAATTCTAGCAGTAGGCGCGAGGCATGGCTGAGCCCGCGGTGCAGTCTGAGGGGGAAACCTGTCACAGAAAGTGATGGAAAATTGAGGAGGAAATAAATGGCAGTGCAGTTGGCAGAGGAAGTAGTAAAACTGTGTTTTGAAGTTGTGAGGATAGGCCTTACGATTCATTCCTGCGTTCAAACAAGGAGAGGAATAAGCGAATAAGCACGTGTGAGCCTGATAGTGTAAGTGAAATTTGCCTGGAGGTGGAAAACCCACTGCGAGGGTCCACCCCCTGTTTAAACTTAGTGTTTTTCTGTGAGTACGCATGGGTAGAGCCGAAGCGTGCTCAAAAATTACGTTTTGAGAATGCTGTGAGAGCTGTGAGACTAGCCTGGGAATGAACTGAAGTTACCTGGCCACTTCCTCACTTGCATAACTTGGAAATTCAGGCTCTATTCCTCTGGTCATACTAGTAGAGCTGTGAAGATACTTTTGGCAGGCAGTGAAGTATTCTGTTGGAGAAATGACTTTGCTATCACAAGGCCCTGACACTATCACGGGTGAACACACAGTCACTTTAAGGCTTCTCGGGCTAACTGACTAACCAGCATAGCCTATCAAGCTTGGACAGGGAGCCTACGAATGCTTCTGTAATGTATTCTGAATATTTTAGTACAGACACTTCTATGATGTGTCTTGCCCTGCGGCCAAAGGGAAAGTTAAAAGGCAGCCAAATGTGTCACAAAGCCCTAGACCTTCATGTTTTCTGTATGCTTTGTAGTTTTGAGTGGAGTTGTCTTCTCCTTCACCAGGGTATATAATAGGAAATAAAAAAAGTGTTCAGGTGTGCTATCAGGCAGAGGAAGAAATAGAAATTCCTATCCTGTGTCCTGGGGGAATTCTCTAACTATTAAACTATTAGATGCGAGAGTGGGAAGCAATTTTTCTCTTCTTGTATTTGGAAGGAAGATTGACACACCCTACTTCAGCCCATCAGCTTTTAAAAGAAAAGCTGAAGTCAGAGGCATTTCGAGGCTTCAGATCATGCTTGGGAACCACACCCTTAACTTACCACTGTGAAAGACTCTATACCTATCTTTAGTGTTTCCTGTGGGCCATTCTGAGTGGCTGTTCGTTCTGGCAGCTGACTGAAAGATCACCTTCCTGCATGTCTAATTCAGTCAAGTTTTATAAGGAATCTAATAGCTTAAGTAGTCAGAGAGACTATAAATTGCGCTGCAGCTGGCCACTATCTTAAAGAAATGTCACTGTAAGCATTGCACGTATAAATGCTTCCATGGCCCAACTTGCTTAGATCACTTCAGGCTCCTAAATCCCGTTTGCCTCACAGTGCCTAGATACCATTAAATTCAAGATTTGCCTCTTCTTAAATAAAGCATAAATAGTATTGACATTTGTCATTCGATTTACAAAATTCAACCCAGCAAGAAGTAATGCAAGAAAATCAACTGTGCATTGATGCGTCCTCTGACAGCTGCAGTCCCCAAACACTTCCACTAGATGCCTCTATTGTTTTTAGAGTAAACTTCAAAAATGTAATTCCTGGTTAGCCTCACCCCTTAAGGCGTGTTCTTAAGACCATTTCTTTTGATGTTGCAATTAAAATACATGATTCGCAATCACTCTGAAAAATCTCAAGCTCATTTCAAAGCACACCTCACATCAGCATTATACAATATGAATATAGAAAGCAACTTTATGTTGCTAGTTTTCATAACTTTTTTAGTAATTTACTAAAAAAAAAATCAAAAAGGGTCATATGTGGCACTATGCAAAAAAGTAGACATCAGAATTAAATATGCATGTTTCTGAGCAATGGTTGTCCAGTTTAGGAAATAAGGAGGCCCATGCAACAAATTACGAGCTATCTGGTGGTGCCCATTGTAATTTGTAATTTGATGTCTTTAGCCGCAATAATTCAAGCTAGGAGTAAAAGGGAAGGTTTCTTACCCACATTTATCCACTTGAGTATGAGTTTGATTTCCTTGTGAAGCATCCTGTTTTCTGGCCAAGGAGCTAATTATTCCATTCAAAAGAGAGGAAATAGCGGCAGTCTTTATTTACACTGTATGTGTTTAAAGGTTGGACTCGATGATCTTGAAGGTCTTTTCCAACCAAAACTGTTCTATGATTCTCTGAAATTCTGCCATATAAATTGTATTCTGAGATGCCTTCCAAAGGCATGATTGCCCTTAAACTACTTAAAACAAGTCTAGGGAGGAATTGCTACTCTTTGGCATGTTTGCCAGGTACCTGTTTTGCTAAGATGTTACATGAATAAAAACTTGGCTCGGCAAGAAGCCAAAGGAAGTTAGGTAATAAATACCTTCTCTGCATCCTCAGAGGATCCGTAGTGCAAGAGCTTTCGCACCACCCTGAACAGGCTTCTTTCTGACCACTTACACCAACGATAAATGTGGTGCAGCAGTCTGTGCAACAGTACGGGTTGGCTGGGATATATTTTTAGCTGTTTATATAAAGCCTAAGTCAGACTATTTTTTTCCTTCTTTTTATTTTTGTAGCATCTGCTTTGGAAAACCAATTAAATGTTTCAGAAGTGAATAAGCATTTAATTTTGGTGTTGATATAATGTGTTACGTTTTAATTGTATCTCGGACTGTATTTTAAAATAAATCATTTTGCACATTTGAGGGGAGGGGAAGCCCTTCAGCAATTTAAAGTCCCCATCTGTTTTTTTAACTGTTTTCTCACAAAACGTGAAAACTTCGCGACAGGGATCTTGTCTCTATATCTTTCTGTAAACTGTCATCTCGATTGCTGGTGTTATAGGATAATAATGCCAAATTAAAATTTTTCTACCATCTGCTCTAAAGGGAGGAGTCTTGGAGTCTCACCAATATAGTAACTATGGGAAATGATACTATGAGTCACTAGGAACAATAGTTAGTCCATGTTTAGTTTTTCCCCAGCTTTGCTTACATTTACTTATCTTCAAGGGTCTGAAGTTTGAAGGTATTCACTTAATAGCTGGAGTCCAATAAAGAGTATGAGAATAACTTTAAATAGGCCACAGGGGAGAGAGGAAGCCCATGGGACTAGGTGGAGTATGCATTTCTTCGTTCCTGACCAGATGGTTGTTGCTTGCAAATTGGGAAAGAATCTTTCATTTTGGCTCCAGATGCAGTGCTCCATGGTGGGTGGCTATCAAGGACGTTCCCTTTGCCCCGAGCAGCTCCACCCCACAGCCAAATAAAAGGGATGTTGGCAGAAATGTCTATAAAAGGCCTTATTTCCCCTCTCAGAGCAGAATGAAAGGGAGATGATAGACCCAGGATCAGGTCAGAAGGAGCTTCCTAGGAGGGGAAGAAAGATTCTGCAACATCCTGTGATGAACTATATATCCAAGTCTGCTGAATCCCTGGAAAATTATTAAAACCTTAATTTTCAGAAAATAAGTCTTAAAATCCTAGTGTTCATCAAGTCTGGGGAAGATTACTATTATGGTGCAGCATTGCATTTCTTTTCAGTGACCAAGTGTGGGGTGTCTGCTGTGCATGCTGCAGATCACTGCTGACTTCTGCTCCCCAAAGGGAGGACTGCATGCATTCAACAGCTTTTTTTCAGAATTTCTGCGGTTGATTTTTTTCCCTACGAACCCTCTCCCCAAAAAAACCCGCAAAAAACAAACCCACAAAACTACTATATTTTCAAAAAGTTCCTTTTCTTCCTGATACTCTATTCAAATTTAATGTGAAAGTAGGTGTTAAATTAATCACAACCTAATAATTTTCAGTATATCCTGTCAGGGCTGAGTGGGAGCTCAAGGACAGTAAATTTCTGGTATTTTACTAGTACATATTGTGCCCACAGCGTGGGGCTGTTTGCTAGTATATGTCTCTTGTGAAAGCCTGGCCTTTTTTTGCATTCAAGACAGCGCAATAAGGCCACTTCTGCAGTCTCCAGTTTGATTCAAAAATCCCTTGAGTTTGTGTACAACGTATGCATTTGTGCTCATCGTTTAAGTCATTCAGCAGCAGTCGTCTGCATTCCTGTATTGAGTGAGATTCTGTTTATGGACTGCAATCTATCCTAGACAAACAGGGTTAGATTGTAGTAAATTAGCAAATCTTCATCTATGTTGGACTGTTGTGTAAGCCCACACGACTGCATAGCAGGCTGAAGGTCCTATAAATAGCTGTATATACTGTCAGGTATAAGATAATAAAGGTACAAGTTGTTATACAAATATTTATCTGAAACATTAATTCATTTATATCTTTTGTTCGTCTGTCAAGGACTGTTCGTCAGCTTGTGTTGTTTGTAAGAGTCATAGAGAGGACTGAAGAGCATACATATTAAAAAAGATTTTCTTAAAGATAAGAACAAAACACAAATTCTGAAAGTTATCTGTGAAAAAGAAAATATACTCTGTTATTTCGTTCTCTTTATATTCCTTCTAATGTTTTTCAGCCCATCAGTATTGATTATGCTGAAGCATTTTAATGCTTATTTTGTGGTTCCTTGTTCCAGTTCCAGCAATGGAAGGGTTAGAGACAGAAACTTTATATTCTGCATGTGAAGTCAGTACTGGAACACCAGAAAGTGAGCTAAAAGGGCAAATGTTATTTGGCCTGACCTTCAGTACAGTACTAGCGAAATAACACCCACCTTTCTCCTCAGTTTGACTCTTACTTGCTGCGCATACTGGATGTCTTTCGGAAAGCTGCTAGAGCCGTGCAGTGCGGCCAGAGCATACTCGTGAGCTCGTGCACAGCTGGTGTACAGCTGTTGATGTGTGGGCTGGATGAGCAGGTGAGGTGGACACAAAACTGGCTGAATGGGCAAGTTCAGAGGGTGGTGATCAGTGGCATGAAGTCTAATTGGAGGCCAGTAACTAGCAGCATACTCTGGGGATCAATACTGGGTCTGCTCCTCTTTAACATCTTCATTAATGATCTGGATGATGGAGCAGAGTGTATCCTCTGCAAGCTTGAAGATGACACCAAACTGGGAGGAGTGGCTCATATGGCAGAGGGTCCTGCTGCCATTCAGAGGGACGTTCAACAGGTTGAAGAAATGGGCTGACAGAAACAGCTTGAAGTTTAGCAATGAGATGAAGTCCTACACCTGGGGAAGAACATTCCCAGGTACCAATATGTGCTGGAGGCTGCCCAGCTGGAAAGCAGCTTGGCAGAAAATGCCCTGAGGGTCCTGGTGGGCATCAAGTTGAACCTGAGCCAACAGTGCACCCTTGCCACAAAGATGACTTATGGTATCCTGGGCTGCATTAGGAGGTATTTTACCAGCAGGTCAGGGGAGGTGATCCTTCCCCTCTAATCAGCACTGATGAGGCCACGCCTGGCAGCTCTGGGTCCTCATTACAAGAAAGACATGGAGCCACTGGAGAGTCTAGCAAAGGACCACAAATATTAAGGGACTGGAACGTCTCTTTTACAAAGAAAGGCTAAGAGAGCTGGGACTATTTGGCATAGTACAGAGAAGGCACAGGGCAATGTTATCGGTGTGTAGAGGATGAAACCAGAATGTTCTCACTGGTGGCCAACGACAGCACCAGAGACTATGGGCACAAACTGAAACGCAGAAGGTTCCTTCTGTACATCAGGAATCAGCGTGAGGATGATTCAGCACTGGCACCTGTTGCCCAGAGTAGTGGTAGAGTCTCCATCTTTGGACATTTTTAAAATCTATCTGGACATGGCTCTGAGCAACCAGCCCTAGGCGGCCCTGCTTGAGTAAGAGTGCTGGACCCACTGACCTCCAGAGGTCCCTTCCCACCTCACCCACTGTGTGATTCTGTGGACATGGCTCTGTATTTTAAGAATGACTTTTGCTTTTTTAAACTATGGAGAAACACGGTTTCACAGCTTCCTTTGGTGGCTGGTGGTTTTCATTCTCATTCTTTTCAGCATTGCACCTTCCCTACCCACATCTTAGATCTTTGAGCTTAGACAGTGAGGTTTAAGTCGTGCTGAATCTTCCATACAACTAACAGGTGAACATGTGTTTTTCTGTAGCAGCCAATGCAGGATGAGTATCCGTAATTTCATGTTATCAGATTCTGTTCCTTGGAGGGTGGTGTTCTCCAGTTGCCAGTCTTCAGGCATTTCAGCTGAAATTTCCCAGGTTCTGTGCCTTCCATAGGCTCTCTCTGGAAACTGGAAACACTGGAAACTGTTCTGGATAGATATAAACAAAATAGAAAGACAATATTTCATTTTAGAATGGTTAATGATTCTTGGTTTTACTTAAAATTTTGAAGCAGGACTGCAAATTTGGCAAGACAACAGATCATCTTTTAGTGGAATAGTGGCTTTGTCAGCAATCTTATGACTAGTCACTGAAATCTGACCAAGATATTCGCATCTCAAAACCTCAGTCTCAGCTGTTCCAAAGCAACCTAAATTTTTAAAACGCAGTCTGAGAAACATCTTTTGGAGTGATTTTTCAAATGTATAAATGTCTTTAGCATGTTATTATTGGACCAATAGATTATCATTGATATTTTTTTTAAATAAACCTTCACTCATGAAGCAGCTATACCTTTCTTCCTCGTGAAACAGTGTAATTTAGAGACTTTCAGCAAGGCAGCTAGGAAGCAGTGATTAGGTCAGCACCTGCAGGGAGATAGAGCGTGATCCTCAGCTGCTGTGAAACACAGCTCCTTCTTCCAAACTGGCCTGAGTGGACCATAAGAAGCAGAAAGACCCAGAGCCACAGATGAGAAGAGCCAGACTTTTACAGGTCACCTGGAAGACCCTTGGCAATTATACCTTTCCCTAATTTGTTCTCTCTGTTCTCGTCCTCCGTGATGATGATTTCCAGTGGTGGTGGGTTGATTATTGTGTGATGTAATTTTCTTTGTCTCTCACATCTTAGAGTTGCATAGCAAAAATTCCTGTTCTTTTGGCATAGTTCACCAGCAGTGAATCAAACGGTGAGCAGCAACTGGTGGATGAGAAGCTCAACATGAGCCGTCAGCGTGCACTTGCAGCCCAGAAAGCCAATCGTGTCCTGGGCTGCATCAAGAGGTGGGTGGCCAGCAGGCTGAGGGAGGTGATTCTCCCCCTCTGCGCCAGTCTTGTGAGACCCCACCTGGAGTACTGCGTCCAGTTCTGGAGCCGAAAGCACACGAAAGATATGGATGTGCTGGAGTGTGTCCAGAGAAGGGCCACGAGGATGATGAGAGGGCTGGAGCACCTCTCCTATGAAGACAGACTGAGAGAGCTGGGGCTGTTCAGTCTGGAGAAAAGAAGGCTCCAAGGAGACCTTATTGTGGCCTTCCAGTATCTCAAGGGGGCTACAAGAAAGCTGATGAGGGGCTTTTTAGGGTGTTGGGTAGTGATAGGGCTAGAGGGAATGGATTGAAGCTAGAGATGGATCAGTTCAGATTGGACGTTAGGAAGAAGTTCTTCACCATGAGGGTGATGAGACACTGCTGGAACAGGTTTGCCCAGCGAGGTGGTGGAAACCCCATCCCTGGAAGTTTTTAAGACCAATTTGGATGGGGCTCTGAGCAGCCTGATCTAGCAGGAGATGTCCCAGCCCATGGCAGGGGGGTTGTAACTAGATGATCTTTAAGGTCCCTTCCAACCCTGACAATTCTATGATTCTATGAAAATATTAAAATGCAAGATCCAATTCTCACATTCTATGAAGTAAAAGGCAACACTGCGTTATTTTCACACCTTGCCAGAACCCTTTCTTCTTACCCCAGAAGCAATTAATGTTGTGTCATCTCTCTTTTTATATTACAGTCACAGTACTTGACTCAGGAAAGGAAAGGTAATTTTGTGTTTTCTGTAATACAGTCACATACACAAAAAATCTTATTCATGAAAAAATATTCTAATTTTGCATAAAACTTCTGAAATCTCTTGAGAGGCCAGAAATGAATAATAATGAAACCATTTATCACTTTTTGAAATGGTCTAATTACAATAAAGGTTGCCAATATTTCTTTTTTCTTCCATATTTCTGGAATAAAAGAAATCACACTCTAGAAATGCCACAAGGATGAAAAAAAAAATTGTATGTATTGGTATATTTAAACTTTGCACAACAGAACTAAGAATTCTGTTCAAAAATCTATTAAAACATTATCTTAGCTAATATGACTAGAGGGACAAAGAATATTAACTATGGAGGAGTTTTCCTTATACAGAAGTCTCCAGCCATTGCCCAAACAGAGTCCATTACTGTAATTTTACATTTATATCAGTTAGTGTTCTAGCCTTACCTCACATACTGCCTTTCATCTTGTCATCAGATATTGAAATAGAAATCTGAAAGATTTCCTTGGAGGAGGGAGAGGGAGTAATTTAGACAAGATGTTTGAGCAAATGGGAGGTGAGGGAAGAGTGCAAGTCACATTTTGGAGAGAGCATAGCACTTAATATCAAAACGTTTAAGTCAGTATTTCGAAAAAAAAAAATTGAAGAGATCTTTCAAAGTTTGGTTTTAGTAATAAGAATACAAACCAATAAATTAGAAGAAAAGATTAGTGTTCTGATTTGCAGTTGGTGAACCAAGTAAACACAAGAAAATGCATCTGAAATACAAAGATTAAGGTCAGGAAAAAAAGAATTTTAATTTTTTACTCAACGTATCATGGTTTTAACCAGTATTAGCCATGCACATGCATAGTGAGAATGCCCCTAGTTACACCACATGTTTATTACAAGCAAAATGTGACCTCATAGTGCTACGACACAAGTGTTGCTTAATAATTTTCTGCTGCAGGATTTCTGAACTGTTCTCGCAGGTTGAGGAAGGTAATTCTTCCCCTCTGCTCCACTCTCATGAGGCCCCACCTGGAGTATTGTGTCCAATTCTGGAGCCTACAGCACAAGAAGGATCTGGACATGCTGGAGCATGTCCAGAGAAGGGCCACGAGGATGATGAGAGGGCTGGAGCACCTCTCCTGTGAAGACAGACTGAGAGAGTTGGGGCTGTTCAGTCTGGAGAAAAGAAGGCTCCAAGGAGACCTTATTGTGGCCTTCCAGGATGTCAAGGGGGCTACAAGGAAGCTGATGAGGGGCTTTTTAGGATGTAGGGTAGTGGTAGGACTAGAGGGAATGGATTAAAGCTAGACGTGGATCAGTTAAGATTGGACGTTAGGAAGAAGTTCTTCACCATGAGGCTGGTGAGACACTGGCACAGGCTGCCCAACGAGGTGGTGGAAGCCCCATCCCTGGACGTTTTAAGGCCAGGCTGGATGGGGCTCTGAGCAGCCTGATCTCGTGGCGGATGTCCCTGCCCGTGGCGGGGGGGTTGGAACCAGATGATCTTTAAGGTCCCCTCCAACCCTGACATTTCTGTGATTCTGTGATAGTTTTGATGTCTGAAAAGGAGCTGACTTTCAAAAGGTGAGTACCTTGCTGTCTTTGAAGGTGTCTTCATGTCGAGTTAGGGCTAGGCCGGCCAGTGAACCCTGACAGATGCACTCTAATCTCTCTCCCTCCCAAAAGCGGAAGGGAAAGGCAATAAGGCAGAGAGAGCTATAGATCAAAAAAGAAAACTAAACCAGCTTTAATAAAACAACATTAGTGCTGATAAGGGGATAATAAAAATAATGAACTACATACGAATATATACAAAACTGATATCAAACCCAACTCCTCCCCAATAGCAATCCCCACTGTTGCTTATCCATCTTATCTGCCTTCTGCTTATGCAGAGTAGGCAGCACTGGGGAAGTCCCAGGCTCAGCGGCAGAGAGGAACCAAATACAGGAGCTGGATTCAGGAGCTCGGGATTGAAAGCAGAAGACCAGATGGAGGAGTCCTCCTGGGATACCAGCCATTGAAGAGCAGAGCTTAACCCCTGTAATCCCTCAGCTTTATAGTGAATGTGGCATATATAGAATGGAATAGTCATGTTGGTCACCTGTCCTGTCTCTTCACCAGAGGTGCAACTTTTTACTTCCTTGTGACCCCTTTTACTTCCTGGCACCCCTAACGTGTTACATAAGATCCAGCAGTGACCTTGGTCACTATAAGAGCAAGTATAACCAAGAGCCTTTCTGTATCCCTGGCAGGAACTCTAAACATCAAGTATTATCACTTCTGGTGTCAGACACTGTCTGCAAAAACATGCTGCTAACTTTATAGAGTGCAGTCTCCTAGAAGAGACTGAGCTGAACAGTAAAATCACTGAACAGAATTGGTTATGTTTAGCTCAAACCATGATAGTCTTGAAAGTATTTCCATCTCAAAATCCAAATATTAAGTAGTCATTTTAAAAAAAATTACTATAAAGTCCAATATCCTTTAGCAATCCCTTGCGTCAGAGTTAGTCAAATTCTAGCTATGGATTTTTTGCACTCATGTTGGCAGAGAGATGCTATATAATTACAGATTACATAGCTGATTAATGGTGGCTTCATGAGTAACAGAAAAGGATAATGAGCCATTCCTTTAATAAAAAGTATTTAATGAGTGATGTTTCTACTTATTCCTCTCATTTAAATGGATACTTTAGCTATATATCTCTCATTTCTTACATTTCCAGAAAAATACTTCACATGTTAGACCATACAATTACAAATCATTGGCTTTTCTGATTTTCCTTAATCGTTAGTTTAATAACACAAGATGTGAAAACCCAGTCAACAGCATGTCAAATAAAATGGCAGTAGCAGCTTATTGGGAATGAAATACCAGCAGTGTGGTTTCACTCCAGGCTTCTTCATAGAACAGTGTTGCCTTAATGCAATTTAGTAGCCTATTCCCATTTCAATGGAATTCTTATCTGATACAGAAAAGGCCAAATTTTAAAAGGCTATAATGTGATAATATATAAATAAGTAGTATAAAACTATAGCTAGTAATATATAAACTATAGCTTTACCTAGTCTTATCTGAATTTGTTTTTCTTTGTCTCTTTCTTTCAGTATTCATAAGGTTACAAGATAGAAAGACGAAAGACTCATTTTTTCAAATGGTTAGGGATAGCACTTCTGGTCTGTAAATCTTCAAATTGATTAAATAAGTGGTTTGTTAATATATTACAATATTTCTCTAATCTCAGAAACATTATATTTGATTAAAGAAAAAGAAAAAAATTGTGTCTCCAGTTTTGCACCTCTGTTTTTGTCCATTTCCCCCTATTACCTTATTTATCCGACCTCTCCACCTTGTACTTGTTCAGTACTGATACCTTTCTCAGAAGATGTTCAGTAAGTATCTTCAAACCATTTACTTGCATTTGACACATACAAATGTTCAAGCTATGGCCACCACATTGTGGTTCCAGAGAAAGAATCCAATCTCCAGCTAATGAAATAATCCTTTCTAGCAATCACGGAGTTGAATTGAAAGCCTAAACTGGAGTAAAGCGGTACTGTTTAATCTTATCTG
Organism: Apaloderma vittatum; assembly: GCF_000703405.1. Classification (NCBI taxonomy): domain Eukaryota; kingdom Metazoa; phylum Chordata; class Aves; order Trogoniformes; family Trogonidae; genus Apaloderma; species Apaloderma vittatum. The sequence goes on from NW_009699712.1 coordinate 11,478, forward strand.
GGCTTAATGCCATGATTATACTAGGTTTGCCTACAGCACAGATGCTTTAACAATTTTCATGCCTTCCACAACATCTCCTCATGGTACATCCTTCTGATGACAACAGTCATTGCCAGGTGCTTCTTTATATCCAGGTGACTGCCGTGGGGACCACAATTATATAGCTTAAAAGTGTCTTCCTAACCCTCAGCACTTACTGGATGTCTTATGTCTGGAAGTACAACTATACTTTATCCCATGTAAACTAAATGTGCCTGGTTTATTCTTCATGTCTGATTCCCGTGGTTCTTTCTTTTCTTTGAATTACAGGATTTAGTGGCTTTGGAGGTTTTTCCCCCCCCCCTTTCAGTGAAGTCCAAGGAACTCCATACCAACGAGGTTACAGCTATTATTAAAGGAGAACATCATCAAAAGCATTCATAGATACTAGTATAATTTTTCTGTTGTTCACTTGTATTGCAGGAACGCAAAATATGACAACAGAACCTGCATAGCTACTATGCAATACACACAGTTTTAATTATGCTGCTTGAATTGTACATCTAAATGTAGTAGAGAAGAAACAGAGTGTGAAGGTTGCAGCTTTCTGTGTCACACCATGCAGCTCGTGTGAGATGGCAGTGACTGCTGCATCATGACTGACTAGTTTTCCCTCTGTACTCAGCACTGGTGAGGCTGCACCTTGAGTATTGTGTTCAGTTTTGGGCACCTCAGTATAGGAGAGATATCGAGGTGTTGGAGCGAGTGCAGAGGAGGGCAGCAAAGCTGGTGAAGAGAACAGACCTTATGAGGAGTGACTGAGGGAGCTGGGTCTGTTCAGTTTGATGAAGAGGAGGCTGAGGGGGGATCTCATCATGCTCTACAGTTACTTGAAAGGACATTGTAGAGAGGTTGGTGCTGGTCTCTTCTCACAGGTAATTAGGGACAGAACCAGGGGGAATGGTTGCAAGTTGCAACAGGGCAAGTTTAGGCTGGACATTAGGAAGAAATTCT
>NW_009699712.1:12501-34385 GCF_000703405.1 Apaloderma vittatum
AAAGAGTGGTCAGACACTGGAACAGACTGCCTAGGGAGGTGGTTGAGTCGCCATCCCTGGATGTGTTCAAGTGTCACGTAGATGTGGTGTTGGGTGATATGGTTTAGGGGTGACCTTGTAGTGTAGGGTTAATGGTTGGACTTGATGATCCCAAGGGTCTTTTCCAACCTGTATGATTCTATGATTCCTTTTCTGAGAGGAAAAGGGAGCTAATTCAACAATTTCTATTACCTGCTGCCTACAGAATACAATCTGAGTGATGGAGAAATTCTTACTGACCTCTTTGCATTATGGCTTTCCTGTCCTTGCAGAATCAAAGACATATAATTCTTCACCCTATGTGTGATAAGTACATAAAGATTATTACTAAGGAGTTCCGGGCAATGACTTTTCTTTATAATAAAAGCAGTATAAATTTTATTATAGCATTTGTTTCATAATAAAAGTCTGAACTTGACAGCCATTTAAAACACATTATTTTAACTTAATTAACATTTTGTAATGATGAATCAACTTAGAGAAAACTCATAGCTATTTCTTCTTGTGCTCAAGTCTCTTAAGAAATTTAAAGTTGCAATTTGTTTTTAAAAAACCCATAATATATCAAAACCTTTAAGAAATAAGTAATATGAGAAAATAAAATACTAATATTTTTCATTATTAAATATACTCTGCTAAAGGAAAAGTAAAAAATGCCTAGCAATATTGAAATGGTGTATACTAAAGTTACTGGCACTGAACCTGGTGAAATAGCTACTTTTTGATACCCTGCACAATATATTTGCTGTTTAAGAGTATACTCTGTTAGAAATAAGGAGGGTATATACATAAAAGCAAAATAATGACCACCTTATGTCAGCCAAACAATAAACCATTTTTAATGAACAGACTGTAGCTTAAAAAAGGCAGCATTAGTGATCCACCTGAATGAATATGAGGAAAGTGATTAAATATTCAACTGAGAGCCAGATGCCACTGTGGTGGGTTTTTTTTTTAAGTCCCTTGAAATATCAAATCAAATGGAAAGAAAAAGCTCTGCGAACTTTGAACGCACTTTTTTGTAAGTCTGGAAAATAAAATAAGTTGAGAGGGTGGTAAAGTAAGATATGTGGAGTTGAGTGCACTTTTCTTTAATCTCCTTAGTTATATTGAAAGTGGCCAAAGCCTGAATGAGAGTTTTGCTTAAACTCTGTCTGATTTTAGAGGGCTTTGAGTATTGAGCTGTTTCATTAACTACATCCTTTTTAATGTACTTCAGTTGAAATAATAAATTAATAATGCTTTTTTCCTACCTTTGTAAAAGCAGAAAATGTCCTTATTAAGGCATTGTGTAAGACTGTAAATAAAATTATTGCTTGATGTGTTTCCAAAAGAACTGCATACATTCTAGATAAATTGGGTTTTAAATCTACTTTCTGTACATTTATCATGATTATTATTTTATAGAATAAGATAATCATAAAACAAATCATAAAGCTATTTTCAAAAGTTTAAAAAGGGTTATTTTGCTACTGTTTATTTGGCATGTCATATCATTTTCTCTTAAAAAATAATTTGAAACTGCTTGTGTATTGATACTTTAATATCCTGAGAACATGGAATAGAGGAGTATCTGGAGAAGAAAGGATAGCTTCTCATTCTTTCTAGTCTATGTATGGAGAAATAATAGCAAACTTCAAACATTGTTCCTTATCTAAGTATTCGTCAGGGGCCTTTAATGATTCACGTAAACATTGCAGGGAGCAAGCACCATTGTAGAGTTATGTATTAAAATAGAAAAAACCCAACCAAACAAAAAAAGAAAACCCTGAACACTGATAGCAATACAGAAAGTGTAAAGTTGAAGGAGTTTCCTGACTGTTAGGTAGAACTTTTTCTGTAATTTTAAATGCTCTTTTGAGGTATGTGCAATCCTAACGAGATCATACTCGCTTGTCTCTGATGTCCTTCAGTCAAGATCCTGCAAACACAAATGCACAGAGAAGTTGATCTACAGCTAACCTAGAGTGCCTTTGTTTTATGGACATTTTTTCAAAGTCAAACAGAATGCGAGACCCTTTCCTGGTCATATTGTATTATAAAAAAAAAAATAAATAAAATAAATTATCCAGTGCCGAGTTTTAGGTGGAGTTTAGGGCAAACTCTAAAACCAGACAATTATAATTCACGCAGCTTACTTTTACAGTGAAAACTAGAATCATAGAATCATTTGGGTTCGAAAAGACCTTTAAGATCATTGAGTCCAACTATTAGCTATGATACGGTATGAAATATTATCAACATCTCAGAGAAGCTTCCCTTTTTTAGTACTTGTGGCAGCCAACATGTAGCAAAATGCTTCTCGCTGGAAAAAGTGTAGCGAGAAGTCTCTTCTTTCAGTTTATGCACCACTGAAGAAAATTTATTTTCTTTGCTTCCAAATGTTGCCAGAGATTATATTCTTATATTAGGAATAATCAGTACTTTAGGCCATCTGTGACAAATTGAAGGAGAAGCAACCAGTTTAAGGTATTCCCTGAAAAAAAAACCAAGGAAAGGAACTCTGCATGCCATTCCACTGTCTTAGAATATCAATAACATGGGAATATCCAAAGATATAGCTCCCCAGAAAGTGTTCTTTACAAGCAAAAATATAGGAAAAAAAATATATATATTAAAAAAAAGAAGTTGCAGGATTGTGCTCTCCAGGACCAAGATTAAGCTATCTATTCACAGGGGAAACTTTACTTTTGTATTACCTATCCAGTATTGACTGTGGCTTACTCGTTGAAGGTCCAAAGAACACTACTATAAATGAGGCAAGGAATTGATTGCAGGTATTTGCTTTTTGGCTGTTAAAACAGCTCTTCAAGTTCAACAAAATGTGATACAGAACATACTGCACAAAAATGCAGTAGTAATTCAACATAATTTAACAATCATATTTAAAGTATTGTATAAATATCACCTCCTGTTTTATAAGTGTCAATCACCATCCCTTGCCTTTGCTTCAGGTAAACTAAACTCTTAAACTTTGAATTTTGTGCAACTTAGGATAAAATATCTGAAGCCTTTACCTCTGAACCACCTGAATATTGCCATTCTTGAATGTAATGTTGAATACATACCACTGAGAGTGTCCCCCTTGTATTTTAAAATGTTGGAGTAGCAGACCCTTCTACTTGTCCAACAATTAATTTAGTTTTCAGCTATATTTTTAAAATGAGTTAAAAGCATGGCTGTTTCCTTCCGTTCTTTGCTTTTAGAAGTATTACTGTCTATGCCTCATAATGTTGATCCTAAGCAGGATGAAGAATAATGACATAGAAAACAGTAATAAAACCATAATCAAGTTTTATGACAACATATATTTGGCAGTGGGGTAACCTCAAGAGAAATAGAGGGATATATTCCAAAATACTGTGAAGGAAATTGAAACCTATAATCATTTTATATATCAAAGTTCGATTTGTATTTACTAACCAAACATCCAGAGGCAGAATTTCATTGATTCTGGATGGTCACAGCTCCATCAACATTAATTTCAATAGCTTCAAGAAAAGGCCCTGAAGAAATGGTATTTTTGAGTAAGACTTTCTGTATTGAAGCACACTAGATTTTGTTCCTCTATAAAGACACATACTCTGAGTTCTTTTCTGTTCAAAATGAGTAACTTAAAACCTCTTTTATGAAACAGAAAATTTGGACTTCTCTACTTGCTAAATTTTAGGATGCTCCATGAAAATCCACCTGAACAAAAATATCCTTTGGTTTTTTGGTAATAAACCCACAAAAAGTAGCTAATTTTAAACTTAGTAATTTGTAGTAGTTTGATTGGGATTTTTTCTTTCTTTTTTTTTTTGTTTTCAGACAAGCACCCACATTTCTGGAGGGAAAAAAAAATGACAAAAGCAAAACTCTATTGATTCTGGGAACTCTTTTATGGAGAAATAAATTCTTTCAAGTCATGCATGCTGATCATGGGTATTCTAAAGGATGATAAGAAAGATGACTTACAAATATATCTCTTGAATCATAGAATCATAGAATGGCCTAAGCTGGAACGGACCTTAGAGACCATTTTAATCCAGCCTCCCTGCCGCCAGGGACGCCACCTCTCGACTAGATCAGGCAACACATGGGGACCGAATGGGAATCGAACCCGCGACCTTGGCGTTGTTAGTGCCACGCTCAACTGACTGAGCTAACACAATGCTTTACAATAGCTCTGATGCCAGGCTCCATAAGCATAAGGTGAAACAGCTACTGAATCATCAAAACCACTTCTGTAATGTTTTGTGTTTCTTGGAGGTCTTCTAGCCTCATGATGAGGTCTGATAATGTTTAGTTTATAAAAACAGATTTAATGATGGGCTAGCAAAAGCATATTAGAGTCCCAGCTGGGTCACAGCTTGTGTAAAGAGTAAAGATCAGGATGAAACTTATGTAGGAAAAGAGGTCATTAGAGAACAGAAATGCTGTAGAAAGTGGAAGTGTTGTTCAAGATCTGTTTGTCAAGCAGAGGCATGTAAAAATCCACCAGACTTCTTTCACCTGTTCCTGGAGTTTGACAAATTCTGTTTTACAGATTTTCTGCACTGAATCCGAGTTCCCACATTTGTTAGGATGAGCTCCTGCTAAAAACACAAAATAAATTTAGCTTCTGTGGTATTGTTCTCAACGTTATACAGGCATTTGTACCAAGTTAGGTAATTATGGTTTAGTTGCAGAAACTTGCAACTTGCAGAAACTTACTGTTCACCTCTACAGTATTTTAATAAAATTTGCCTATGGCAAAAAAAGTAAATCTGGGTAGTGATACCTCATTACTCACACAAAGTACTGAAACAGTTCTGTACTGGCTTTAGGTGAACAATTTCAACAGTGATCTTGTGGTCTCAGGCAGCTGGAGCCTAACGCCTCTTAAACTTTTTGTATCATCGGCTTATGAAAATAATTTCAGCAAACTTTTTCTTATTTTTTTCTTGGGTAAGAGTGAATAGGAAGCACCCTGTGTTCTAATCAAATACAGGCAATTCGTACACTATTTTCCCACATATTTGAATAACCCTTTAAACAAAACACACCCCTTTTGAAAACATTAATCACATATCTACAAACATCTGACTGCAGTGTACATAATTTGACAATGAAATAGAAAATGCAGAATCAAATGTCAAATTCTCCACAGCTGAAATTAGTGATACCTCTCTGAGTCCTGTTACTAGAGAGATACCTCTACTCAAAGCCTTCCAGGCCATCCCTGCTGTCTGTAAATGCAAACAGACAAGTAAGATCATGGAAGAAAATCCCACCCACCCTAAATTTTAATTGCTTTTTAAATTTAAAAGAGATATTTATTTCTAATGTAGGGAGTAGAATATTCTCTTTACTTTTGAATATTCCTTACTTTCATAAGGAGCTTAGTATAATATTACGATACAGTTATATTCTTCATTAAAATAGGGTAATGAAATAGCTCATCCAGGACAGACCCCACAATACAACACAGCTGCATAGCTCTTAGCATTGAAGCAGTATGGAATTCTAGTAATTAAGATTATACATGCCAGTGCTGCAGCATGAACTAAGCTGAAAATTAAGGCCAAAAATGTTAACAGAAAGGGTAAAGCAGCCCAGCATGGTATAGAAGATGATTAGAGAGCAATCATTCTCTCATCCAAAGGGGTTCATAACTGTGATTGCTTCAATACTGAAATATTATCAGTTTCTCATAATTTTAAAATTTCTGAGCCATGTGATATATGAACAGGCATATTTAAAAATATTGGTCAGATAATGTTATAACCCAATAATATATTTTTTCTCCCTCTTTTTTATGACACAGGCTTCAAAACAGCAAGACAACACTGACATTTGAATGCACTGTGTATTACCGTTTACTGAGTTGGATCTATTAAAATGTGAACTTTGTAAAAGATGGAAAACCCCAAATAATTAATAAATAGTAGATCAACTCATGTAAAAAAGAGTCCTTTATATTCTACTCCCCTTCTCACTTCAGAGCTGTTGGCAGAAAAAAAAATTGCTGAGTGGAAATTCTGCAATGCAGCATGATATCGATGTCTGTAAATCCAAGTCTGAGGGTACCAGACCAAATTTTTCTTAACTGATAAAGATCTTTCACCAGAAATGCCCTCTGCCCATATACGAGTTCGGAATATTCTATTACACAACCCAGGGAAGCATTTTTCTAAATTTGAAATCATAACTGAACTGAGGTGGAGTTCTCTGTAATAACACATGTGAATTACCATGGCTGTCTTAGTGCGAAAAAGGAGTTTTTTATTTTTGTTAAACTATGAAAACATGCTTGCATCCACTGTAGTTTTATGCTCAGACTTTTCTGATAAATAATGCAGTTCTCCCTTATATTAGATTTTCACTGTTAGGGGTTTCTGTCACATAAAACGTTAGTTAGGCATCAGTGTATAGAGATATTAATGATTCATCTGCCAAAGAAACAGGAATGTAACAGTGAGTGGGTTTACTGAGTGTATCATACTGTATTACAAATCATAAGACTAAAAAGAGATTACAATGAAATCAACCAGGCTAGATAGTTAGGACCAGCAGATTTTGCAATTGTCTTCTAATTTTGCATTTCTGCTCTGGTAATGTAAAACTAAGAAGTAGTTAAAAGCAAAACAGCACTTCTCTATATGCCACATACTAAATCACTTTACACAGTTAATAGAGGAATGGATTTGAATGTCTCCCACTTGTTCACCCAAGCAGGGGTTTTCAAAGCTTTGTCCATAAAGTTTAGGGATAAATATATTTTTGATAAACTTCTACCACCAGTTAGAGTCCAGGATGTCTTGACAAGTCTGCAAAAGCAAGTACACCTGACCAGATGGCTATAGGGGCATTACACTGGGATGAGTCTTTCTGAATTAAAGAGACAACTGTTTGTCAACACGAGGTTCTAACTATAGCTCCCAGAGAAATTTAAGGAACATTTTGACAAAGCACAAAAGTTGACTGAGGAAAATAAAGCAAAACAGTAAAGCACAATAGGTTATTGTGACTAAATTAATATAAACACCTCACCCTGAGGTCTTATGTTGCCATCAAACTATGGATCAGCCTGGTGTGCTCTAAGACATGCCAGCTATGTTTTATTATTTTGTTTTCCATTCCTTTGTGTTATTTAAAAACTATATCATGACAGCATCCTAATGCAGCTGTATATCATAAAAATATGTTTTTAAAAAAGGCTAGCTTTTACTATTTCTTTCTCAAGAGAGCTTGTTGTGGAAAGATAGAAGAAACTTATGTGCAGAAATATTAAAATATACTACTTCTTTCAAGAAGCAGCAGGAACAGGGGCTGCTCCATGATGGGGAATGAGCCAGGAGCTGAGGTCAGCATTCTCATCCACCACAGCAGTCTCATGGGGGCTCAGCTGGGCTAACAGAACCATGGGCTGGAAACAAGTCCATCGACAGCCCCACGTATGGCCAGGGTTGAATCAAATCCAGAGTCCATCCAGGGAGCCCTGACAGAGGCAGCAAGAGACAGAGTTAAAAATAAGCACCACAATCACCTTAGCCGAGAGACACACCAACAACACAGGGCTGGGCTTATATGGAGGTCTTGGACCCATGGGCGAAGGATGTGAGTGAAGGGTCCCTGCCCATTACCACCCCCAGGCATTAGTCTGGACATCAGGTAAGGAGGCAATCATGAGTGGCATGACAGAGAGGTCCTGCAGCTTTAGCCTCTTGTTGAGCAAAATGACTTTTATTAAAGCATTGCTCTAGGTTAAATATGGCTCATAATTCTGTGTGGGAAATTCATGCGGGAAACCCTAGATTGGCCAACACGTTGTGTGTGGCAGATGGGGTCTCTGAAATGAGCTGCTGTGATTGACCAGCAGAAGTGGAGTGGGGGTCCTGTGGTGGGGGGCTGAAAGATGACTTGTTCTAGGAGTGGGAAAAATCTCAGTCCAAGTACTTGCATGGAGAAGGTATAATAAGAATACTGTTTGAAAAAACAGTTGTAGAGAAGTCTGATGCCTCTTTTGTGCAAAATCTCCACCCTAAGTGACCTACATTATTCAGCACAGGCATCTGCACGGTGCCAAATGAACTCCTAGCTAGTTCTTGTGCAGACCTCTTAAAGGTATTTTCTTTCCTTGATTACGTTGATGTTGAAGGTACTAATCTTAATTTACATGAATTTAAAGATAGATAAGATTTAGGTCCTTAAGTCTGATTTCCAGTTGTCTTAAAATTACATTTCAACTCCTTTTAACATGGTGACCATAACATTCACAGAGAATCTGTTCTGTGAAGATATTCTCCTAGTTGCCATCATTTTGCTACTAAACATGATCAAAACAAATTTCTCATGGACACAAATATATTTTGGTTTTGTCCACTACTGATTTGTGGGCAAACACCAGGGTTATTTGACTAAAGAATATATGTGTGCAAGTGTAAACGTGTGCTCACTCTAAAAGCACAGAGATGCTGTTTTTCTTACATAAAGGTTTCTGTAGTTGGGTTTCTTTGCGTTTATTTTGACCTGGAAATGCCTTGGCCTTATCAGTTTTTTAAGGTGAAGTATAAATTGCACCTCTTGTGCTGTCATTTCACATCTCAGGTTTTTCCCTTACATTATCACTTTTGTTGTAGCTCTTCACCTGCGTTTTGAAGACATTATGAACAGTAGGGTGGGAGGAATGTTACATAAATGATTCAGGTGACACTTTGTACCAACTACATGTCACGTTTTTTCTAAGTTATCTTTTGGGTAGAAGATTTTCAAAGAAATGCTGATCCATTAAACTATGGGCTTTATGCTACTGTAAAAAAGAAGAGAGGTTTCCACAATTTAAGAAAAGTTTCAGCTTTATCCTGAAAGTCATATCAGTCTTCATGACTGCTACATAAGATTTACTGAATGTAGTTGCATCTAATTTCTACTGAATGGTCTCCTGAATCATCAAAGAAATCTACCAGTATTCTTGGTACTTACTTGTGGCATCAATCCAAAACAATAACTGAAAGTTAAATACAGAACTAACATGTGGATGAAGAAGCTCCTGGACACACTGTAAGATGAAAAGAGAATTTACAGGCAGTGGAAGAAAGGACAGGTGGACTGGGAAGAATATAAGGAAGTGGTCCAAGCATCCAGGGATTGGGATAGGAAAGCTAAAGCCCAGGCAGAATTAAATCTAGCCAGGGACATCACGGGTAACAAGAAAAACTTTTATAGGCATGTATATATAGGAAGGCTAGGGAAGATGAGTCCCCTCTCCGAAAGGGAACAGGAGAGCTGGTCATGAAGGATATGGAGAAGGTGGAGGCTCTCAATGACTTCTTTGCCTCAGTCTTCACCAGCAAGGGCTCTAGCTGCACTGTCCAAGTTGTAGAAGCCAAAGGCGGGGGCTGGGAGAAGGAAAATCTGCCCAATGTAAATGAAGATCATGTTCAAGACCATTTAAAGAACATGAAGGTGTACAAGTCCATGGGACCTGATGAAATCCAGCCACGGGTCCTGAGGGAACTGGCAGGTGAAGTTGCTAGGCCACTTTCCGTCATATTTGAGAGGTCATGGCAGTCTGGTGAAGTACCCACTGACTGGAAACGGGGAAACATCATCTCCATTTTCAAAAAGCAAAAAAAGGAAGACCAGGCAACTACAAGCCAGTCAGTTTCACCTTTGTGCCTGGCAAGATCGTGGAGCAGATCTGAAGGCTCTGCTATGGCATATGAAAAATGTGGAGCTGATTGGTGGCAACCAACATGGCTTTACCAAGGGAAAGTCCTGCCTGACAAATCTGGTGGCTTTTTATGATGGAGTAGCAGAATCAATTGACAAGGGAAGAGCAACTGATATCTACCTGGACTTGTACAAGGCCTTTGACACTGTCCTGCACGACATCCTGATCTCCAAGTTGGAAAGATATGGATTTCATGGACGGACCACTCGGTGGATAAGGAACTGGCTCAAAGATCGCACTGAAAGAGTTGCGGTCAATGGCTCAGTGTCCAAGTGAAGACCAGTGACAAGTGGTGTCCCTCAGGGTTCAGTACTGGGACCGGTACTATTTAACATCTTTATCAGTGACATGGACAGTGGCATCAAGTGCACCCTCAGCAAGTTTGCTGACAACATAAAGTTGTGTGGTGCGGTCGACATCCTGGAGGGAAGGGATGCCATCCAGAGGGGCCTTGACAGGTTTGAGAGGTGGGCCCAGGCCAACTTCATGTAGTTTAACAAGGCCATGTATAAGACCCTGGGTCGAGGCAATCCCAAGCACAGATACAGGCTGGGCGATGAGTGGATTGAGAGCAGTCCTGGGGAGAAGGATTTGAGCGTGTTGGTGAATAAGATCAACATGAGCCAACAGTGTGCGCTTGTAGCCCAGAAAGCCAACTGTATCCTGAGATGCATCAAGAGATGTGTGACCAGCAAGTCAAAGGAGGTGATTCTGCCCCTCTACTCTGCCCTTGTGAGTCCCCACCTGGAACACTGCGTCCAGCTCTGGAGCCTCCAACACAAGAAAGACATGGAGCTGTTGGAGTGAGTCCAGAGGAGGGCTACTAAGATGGTCAGAGGGTTAGAACGCCTCTCTTATGAGGACAGGCTGAGAGAGTTAGGCTTGTTCACCCTGGAAAAGAGAAGGCTCCGGGGAGACCTTATAGTGGCCTTCCAGTAGCTGCAGGGGACCCACAAGAAGACTGTGGAGGAACATTTTACATGGGCCTGTAGTGATAGTATGAGGGGGAGCTGGAAGAGTGTAGGTTTAGACTAGATACAAGGAAGAAGTTCTTCACCCTGAGGGTAGTGAGGCACTGGAACAAGTTGACTAGGGAGGCTTTGGGTGCTCCATCCTTGGAAGTGTTCAAGGCCAGGCTGGATGGAGCATTGAGCAACCTCATCTAGTGGGAGATGTCCCTGTGATGGCAGAGGGGTTGGAACTAGATGATCTTTGAGGTCCCTTCCAACCCAAAGCATTCTATGATTCTATGAAACTACAATTTTTTTTTTTAGACATGGTCCATTCGAAACAGACTTGCTGTCACAGCACAGCTATGGCAAGAGGTTGTGAATTTCTCTTGTCTACACTTGTCTAAGTCTTCTTGTGTAGACATGTAAAGGACTTCAGGTCAGTTCCTCCAGTATGCCTCTTTACTTTCATCTTTTCAAATCAATGAGAATGGAGCGCTCAAATATCTTTTAATTAAAGTCCTATCATTGGGAAAACAAATTTGAAAGCAAATAGAAATTAAAGCAAATTACAACAAATGAGAATGACACTTCAGATGTGAATATTTAAATAAAGTCTAAGTTCTACTTAGATACATCATCGCATAAAGCTAAATATATCGTTAAACACTTCTGTCAGTGGATTCTAGTAGGAAAGGATGCAATTACAACATGAAACAATAATGCTACAATGATAAATATGTTACCCTGTGTTATTGAATACCAAGCCAAGTCTTGATTATCCTACACAGATTGCTGGGATGCCCTTTGGTTCATTCTGAATTGAGTTTATGGGCAAGATTTGGGCCATCCAATCTGCTGAGACCTATGGGTACTTTTGGTTATATAAATCAGGGATAACAATCTGCTGTAGCTTTGTGATTATGATGTAAATGAGTTATTCATAATGACCAGCCCTTTCCTTCTTGATGCTAATGAAGAAACACCTATCAACTCCAACAGAAACAGGAAATCAAGAGTCAAAGCAATGACTATTTTGACAGCAAACATTTTCCTTTCCAATTACACAGGTAAATGAGGGATTACCTCTTAAAGGGATACACATAGCATAAAAGCATGATTCTATACAAGCATATATAAAGCTCTATGAAAAAAATAAAGAGGAAGTTTTAAACACTAGAGATTTTATCTTTACTTTGTAAACAACTGCCACCTAAATTAATTTGCCAGTTCAAATCTTATTAAATATACATGCATTCATACATATTTTGCAGCCAGATTCCTCAACAAGTCACATTATAATAATTTTCATTCAAAAGGGACTGCAGAGTAAAGCTAAAAAATTTTTTTGTTCTCTGAGAAAAGCATAGTGCTATAATATAATAAAGAGCATGAATTAATATTTGATCCAATTCTAAAACATTTAATAATTTGTTTCCAGCAAGGTAAAGCCACTGCTGCAATAAGGCAGCTGTAGAATGCAAAAGAATGAGAAACAACAGGCACAAATGTCTGTCTGTAGTAGAAAAAATGCAGTGTCAGTTTTGACTTGGCTATGGGCTGCTTCAGCAGATGCTGAAGGCATGCGACTGGTTTTGGTGATTTTGGCATATTCAGAAAGAACTCTTATTTTCTTATATTCATCTGTCCATCCAACAAAGCAATATTTATTACAACAAGGTGAACTATCTGTTTGACCATACAAAACTGCCAATGGTTGTCAATTATTGTCTGTTTTTGACGATTCCTCTCCTATTGCTGGACCTTGAATTTCTGGCTGAGCTTTTTCTTATTGAAGTATCCATTTCACCAAAACATCTCAAGGAAAGTGGTGTAAATGTAAATGCCCTTTTTTTACACACCTCCCAAAACATGAGGACATACTCTCCACAAATCACAATTTATCAAATGAAAGTAACATGTTTAGTTTTTATTGTGGCTCTCATTACATTTGTATCTAACTAAATTCGGATTCTAGCACAATTGGAAAGAGAAACAGTTCCTTCTGAATTTACAAGGAGCTTTTCAGTGTGAGTGAAGAGGCATAACCAAAAATAACATTACGTGCGATATTTGGGGAATCTAGTGGGAGTTCTCCATATATATGAGATGTTTTTATTTTTCAGTATTGTAACAAATGCATGCCACAGACTCTCAGAATGAAACGACCTGAGCTCCAGTGCCATAAATAAAACTTGTTTAGGATAAAAATGTAGAACTAAACAGCAGAAATTTCTCCTTCCCTGACAGCTTTTCCCTTTTTAGCACTCCAGTCTAGAATATCAATTTTAGAAGCAATGAAATTAAGCTTGACAGAAGCTTAGACTGTGAAAAGTTATAAATAATTTGAACCAACCTAGGAGCTTGCATGCACATATCGCACTTTTATCCTCAAAAATAAAATTAGACGAGCTGCCCTGTATTAAAGCAGTTCATCAGTTGAGGAAGTTCCCTGTAAGTAATATGGAGGCCATTCATGAGAACCTATCTGACTTCTGTTGCTGCTTGATCCTCTGAGTGACACTCTGTGTCCTCCTTCCTTCTCAGGATATCTGCTTGAATGATATTTTAGACCCTGACAGCCCTATCCTTCACTTTGTAGTTCCCTGTGATTCACAGGGCTGTTGTGTACAGTGACATAAGAATTTTCTTTCAAAATGCTCTGTTCCTTCCTCTCCTACAGCTCTAGTGAGGGGACTTCTGCCACAACAGACATTTTCACCACTGCTTTGAGAAAATCTGAGGAGGGGAAACACAAAAACCGGGGTGACAGCACGAGGTTTCCATACAGCCAGGCCGTAGGCAGCAGAGCTAAGAGCAACCATGCACATGAAGAAGACATCTGTGCTGGCCAGCAAGGAACAGAGACAGGTGCATGTCTTCATAGCACCTACCCAGCACTCAGCCTGTCTCAGGGAGACACATACCTGCCTGAGGGGATGGATGAAGGCAGGAAGGATTAGATTTCTGATGTGGCTTTGGGGTCCTCTACTTACCAAGGATTATCTGAGCACTTTGTGAATTTATCCTTTTAATACTGCAGTGTAGCAAAGGAAAAAGTCTACACTTCAGAGTTCAAAGCTCCTATCTTACTCTCTAGGCTGCTATCCATTGCACACCTGATCAAGGGCCAAACATACAACATGTTTTTATGTCTATAATAGCAGGAAAGTACATACCTACTGTGCTTGGGAAGGATCCTAAACCCTTGCTTCCAGTCTGCTACCCTGTGGTACTTCTGAATTGCTTATTGTGGCATGACTTCCAAGTCTAAATTTTGATTCTAAGAAGCCTCCAGGGAACAGTTCTTTATCAGTCTGTCAATCCCTGCCTCTCCTGAAGAACGTCCTACTCAAGCTGACTCCACCAGATAGCAGCACAAGCCTGGGATTTTCCTGACCTGCTTTGCTTTAATCTCTATTCCTTATAAACCTATCTGCTATGTCTACACAGCCATGCCTTTTAGTAACTGAAGACAAAGTCTTGGCTGAGGACTAAAGCAATTCAAATCCACACTACAAGTGGGGAGAGAGTGCTCCTATTTTGCTCTCCGCAGTGTGTATTGTCCCATCTCAACTGTTTGGTAAAAATGAAAGAGATTAAACAAGAGATGCATTCTTAGAAAAGAATGAAGGATTGCTAGTATTACTGCAGAGCATAGGTTCAGCCTGTATGGGTTTGTTATTTGCAAGTATTTTCACTTCTACTGGCGTCTGGGCTCCAGCAATGAGTTAGGACTGGAGCAGAGACGACATGCTCAAGAGCACATGCTGTTTGCAAGCCCTCATTGTCTCTGAAACGCGGATTAAATACCTTGCCTGTTAAGTTTCTCACAGGCAATGAATTATGATGAATGAAAAACATAATTCATCCTACCTGTGTCTGCTTCTCCCTCCACTTCCTTTTCTAGATGTCTTGAGTTCTGGCCCAGTAGTTTCAGAAAGCTAAACCAAGACTTTATGTGTGGACAGGATTTGTAAGCATATCAGAGACTTCTGTGTGAAAACACAGTTTAAGGACTCATCCTTGAGCTGCTCACTGGGGGTGGACTGAAATCCTAGTCTATTGATCCTGGTGTGTGGGGACTACACAACGGAAATAACATGGACACAGAAAACTGCACCTCTGGCCATGCTACCTCTTGCCCCTGGGGCAAACGGGCTACCACAGCCACTGGTGGCCAAGTCCGTATCCTGCATGTGGTAAAGCAGGAGCTCTGAAGATTTTGGTGGCAGAGCTTGATCACCCACTCTACATCTCCAGTGGAGGAAAGAGAGAAAGGCTAATGGGGAGAGCTTGCGTTTTAGTGCCTGCTGCACTACTTCTGGCCCTGGAAGAGGAAGAGCAGGCTAGTTGATGGCTAAGCTCTTATTTTATGTTCTAGACATCAAGTATGTCACAAGAAATGCAGACAGGTGAACTGATGGTTTTGATTGTCTTAAGGCGGACCCAGTTCACAATGAAATACTTTTCTTCTGGCAAGGAGATTTAAAGAAAGAAATCCAGGTTCACACCTACAAAATGTGTCAATAGCACCCACTTTGCAACGTTCATTTCTATGATTTTTGTCAGGTGACTTCACTTTAGGCAGGACAAAAAAGACACTGCGGTGTGTGTTTCTCTGTGCAGCAGTTTATACAAACCGATAGCTTTTGCAGTTTTCATTTACCACCACTTTCCTTACTTCCCTGCTCCCCCACTCTGAAATCAAAGTAGAACTAGGCTAGTGCTATTTAAGTATTTATACTTTATTGGAAATGTAAGATTCTTAAAAGATTTATATACTGAATACCACAGAACATCATGCACCTAAGTAATGAAAATTGGAGGGCCTTTAGTCATGCTTTACTGTGTGCTTCATATATATTCATAATATTCCAGTTCTGGAAAGAAATATACTGTTTTGCAATATCCACCATTTTTTCCTCCTCTAGAGTCCTCCATAAGAATTGCAAAATATTTTTTCAACTACTGTAGTATTTTTTTTATACTAGTCTTAAAAAAAACCCCAAACAACCAAAACCCACAAAGAATCCCACAAAAAAACCAAACAAAACTGAAAAACACCAACCAGTCAACCCTATATAGTACAAAATTTAATTTAAATAATGATTATTTTAAACAGTCTACTGGTAGGGATATCATACAGACACTTACTATAGCCCAACAATGGTGCATATGAACAGATTCTGTGGTGAGAATTCTTGCAGCCCACATCACCCTCTGCAGCCTCACGATACCCGAAGCTTTGTCCTTCTGTCTCTAAATGTAACCCTAATAAACCCCTTTGGCCCTGGCTAAACCTTAGCTCAGGACACCCGTCCACGGCCTACCTGAACTGCTCTTGGGGGAGAAATATTTTTGCTATCTAAACAAGATGTGCAGCCACCTTGCAGCCTAACTCCAGCTCCAGGCATAGACTATCTCTCCGTCCCACCCACAACACTAGCTTTAGGACTTGACAGAGGCTTATCCTAAGACCATAGTTAGGGCAAAAAAAAGTCCTCAGTGAGGAAATTTTGCAGCTTTCTCTATCATTCAGCAGCCCCTGGCAGCTTTATGCCGCTTGGGGTTTTAGCCTGTCTCCTAGATAGCCTTACCCCAAGACCAATAGCAATGACAAACAAGTATCAGAGGAGGCATCTTACAACGGCCTACGCTGTCATTTGACAGCCTCTCTACACCCCTACACCACCTGGTGCTCGTGGCTTTGTTTCTCTCCAGTCATTTGTTCATAAGTGAACTCTAGGCTTTGGCCAAGCCTCAGCTAAAAACCAGCATCCTGGTCTGCATGAGCAAAGTCTCTGAGAACTGTTGTTTCTGCAGTCCACATCATCTTTTGGCACCCCTTTGTAGTCCGACACCACTCAGAGCTGTAAATACTTGGCCACAGACTGCAGGAACAAGCTCTAATGGGAGAAGGAATGGTGTTGGTAGGAGCAGTGGTGTTTGTTTCTGTAAATTATATATTTAATTTAATGTTATAGTGCTATAGATAATTTATAACTGTACTTCCAACATCTAGAAAGTTACCCTGGAAGAATATTTTCGAAGTTTCTTTTGGTGTGGTCTTAAATTACAGAAGCTGCTTTGCCTTGGGGATGCTAATACTTCATACTTATATTAAAACATGTATAAGGTGAAATAGTATTTCAGTGCTAAATTTATATTTAATTTAGATTAAATCTGGTACTTGGTGGAAATTGTTAATTATTCTCTTTTTATATGCTGTTACTTCATAGAATATTAATGTGCCAGAAATACATTCAGAGCCTACAAGTGAAATTAAGTTTGTACAAAACCAGACATACGTTAAAGAAAGTATGCTATGTAATAGGTGTAGGAAAGAATCCCCGTTATCCTTATTTTACTGATATGGAACGTAAGCAAAAATATCCAATTTCACAGCTAAAAGAGATGTAGATGTCTAAACAGGGCCTGAAGCTGGTTTTAGACAGAGTTGGAGTTACTGTCCTGCTGTTCATAGTCCACCTCAGTATCTAACCTAGAAGCTTTCTGATTCTGTTATTGCAGATTTCCGGCCTTAAAATAGCCTTAACACCTAAAAATTCTACTTTTGGACACAAAGAGAAACAATACTTTTAAGAGTCCTGTGGTACTGGATGATTATTGCCTGCCTAAATCAAGGCACAAAAAGTAGAAATTTTCTGCATAAATCCCTTATGCAAAAAAAGTCTTCAAGGTCACATCTGTTTATTTATTAAGCATTAGACCCTACTCAGAGGACTGTTTATGTGCTTTATCCTATGGATAGTAGCACAGAACTGAGTGGCCAGTATCTTCCACACACTGTAGTGCTATGCTTTTAAAAAATATGTTCTAAGGCTAAATGTTAGTACTGAAATTACTCTTTCAAAGCTGATTTAAATACATAGATCTGATATTGAGCTGCCAACATCTGATCGCCTTCAGAAATAAAGGTTTTTTTGTGGAAGCTATTGCATGTTTTCTTGTAATTATTGTCAGCAGAAAAATGCCACAGATGTCTCAGTGTTATGATTTTCTCTGAAAAAGAATTTTTGAAGGAAGAAAGTTCCAGGTAAAGCTGTACACGTATTCAAAAGTCTTTTAGCAAAGTCAGAGACTTGAGATTATAAAAATATATTCCTGGGAATGGTTTCTTCTTTCTAAATATGTGTAGGAGACAGTAGACAAGTTCCTTTTAGCAGGCATCAAGGAGAACAAGATGACAGTCTTCTGCTGTTCTCTTTTCCACCAAAATACCTTCGTTAAAAAAGAAATATTACTCCCTCAGCTTTTTTTTCTTGTTTTTAACATAAAGGCTGACATATCTAATGTAACAGATCTATTTCTTAAGATTAAATTATCTGTCACTATCCCCTTGTTTGCTGATGCTTTTGTTGATTCTTTTGTGCTCAGCATCAGATCCATCCAAACCTGCTCAAATCTCCGTTCTGCTCGTGGGTTCTTGGGAAGCCTTGGTTATTCTTCCATTCAGTGGAAGCAGCAGAAAGGAGGCATTGACAGCCCGATACATTTGATTTTTAAAAATAATGCCTATAGCTTGAGATGAAATAAGTCTTTGTTCATTTGAAAGAATTACTGTGATACAGAAATTGTTAAAATGCACGTTTCTGAATAAAACTAAACTTCAATCAGCCCAAGCTGATTATTTACAATCAGTTTTCCCATTAAGTGAGGAATATAATGAGAATATTGGTGCCTATTGTGTAATTTTATGTATTGAGTTCTGAGTCACTCAGAAATGTTTTTTAACATGGGAAGACATTACTTGTATGTTAAGTGCCAGATTTACAAAATTTCCCAGCAGCTTGAATGGGAAAAAACAGGATATTCAGTGAATATGATTATCTAGCCATCTACATCTATTTGCCTCCCTATAAGTTATAGAAAAATATTCTTTATTCTGCTTTTCATTAAAATGCAAGAGCTAACATTCCAGAAGGTAAAGAAATTCAGCAAAAAAGAAAAGAAAGACATTTCAGCAAAAAATTGGGGTGGGGAAATTTCAGAGGAAATCACAACTTTGCCTTGAAAAGAAGAAACCTTTTACTCCTTCTCTTCACCCACCAGAAAAAAAAAACTACTGAAAATTTTCGAGAACAAATTACTTGTTCAACAGCAATTTTGTCAGAAAAAATATGCACTTCAGGAAATATTTTTTTCTTTCTTTTTCCAATAGAGTCAAATGATACTATTGACTTTTCAGTATATAAATTCTCAAATAAAATTTTGGATCGTGCTCATTTATTTTTTTTAGATGAAAAAGTGTTAGTTTCCATTTGTACGATTTGCTTATCCTGATTTTAGAATGATACGGGAAAAGGATGCATGGATGACAGAGGAGAACAGACAATACCTCTAGATGTAAAAATTTAGAGTTGTGTAAATCAACTGGAATTTGGATCGTTATATAAACTGGTAATATATGCTTTCTCTTGGCATAAATAATCATTAATTATTATTAATCATACAAGTTCAAAAGTCTGCAATAGAGTTGGTATACAACACCAGATGTGGGATTTTTTTTTCCTCATTTTTCTCTGCCAGACAATACATCACATCTGTTAAGCCAATTTTGATCATAATATTATCCAAAACATATGAAAATGCTTTGAAATATATTATTTTAGAACTAAAATGGCACAGGCTACTGAAGGATGCTTATGTGAAACAAGAAAATTGCATCAAGACTTCTTAAAATATATATTTGAGACATTATTCAGAGCTTCTGAGAAAGAAGACTGAGAAAGCCTGCCAAACTAACTGGCCCGTTCTGATGCAATTAGTCACACAATGTATTTGTGACAGAGATATTAACTTTGATGTGCTAATACCAAAAAACCACAAATTCGCTTCCCATTCCCCCCCAACCAAAAAAAAAAAAAATTCTGAGCGTCTGTCTCTGCTTGTCCATCCTCTCTGCCCATATGCTGGTAACGGAACTAACTCTCAGGTCAGCATCTGGGACAAGATTTCACATTGACAGTTCTATTCCATCCCTTCAAGTCAGTTTACTGTTGGTTTCCTGTTATTCTAATTATCAAGTGGGAGATGTGTATCAGGATAGCACTGCTACTTTTTCTAGCGTCCTTCATTTTACTGGCGCATTTTTGCCTAAGCATCATGAAAAATCAGGACTAAATTGCACATTCTAAAGAAAATACCACAGACAAATTTGTAAATGAACTTTAAAGCACTCAGAAAATGCTGATGCTTATGATGATGCATGAGAAGACCAGCTTCTCTGCCAGGAAGGATGCCTAGTCTAAAGCCCAGTCTCGGAACTTATCTTTAACTAAAGAGCTGCCGTCATACCCTTGTGAAGTAAACTCAACATTCCTACATGATTGAAAAGTATCAACCTCTGTCAAAATGTGCAGCATTTCAGATCAGAGGAGTTTCTGGATGAACCTCAGAAACACTATTCGGTGTTTCTACATCACTGCATTTCTTCATTCAATCCACTCTAGCAGGGGCATTCACAAAGCAGCAGCCTGCTGTCAGGGTAGCCTGGTCCAGAGGATGGTCCCAATCTTGTGAGTGTCTAGATCCCCTAAAGCACCGTCTCCCTCCCAGGAAGTACATCCATTCTACAGGACTGAATTCATATTTGTGGATAAGCAATGAGACATATAAAGGGTCTGGATACAGTGAAAACTACTTCATCACTTAAGATTTAAATCTAAGCAGTTACGCAGTTACCAAGACTGTGAAAGTTGCAAATTAGTTTTTTTAAAAAATAGATTTAAAAAATCAATCATCATGTAGTGGACCTGACAGAAGCTATTTATGTTAGGTTTTTTCTGATTTACAACAGATGTACAAACCATTCTGTTCATTACAAAGAAGTTAATCTTATTCTATTAAATGCTGTAGCATTCTATCTTTGAAACACAAGCCAAATTTACTCTGATTTAAGCTAATGCATATGCCTGAAAATCCACTGACTGCAAATAAGTGTAGAACTTGGCTTAGGACATTCCTTCAGTATTGATTTCAATTTTCATTGGTTTATTTTTTCCATTTATTCTCATTGTTAGTATTTGTCTACTATTGCTGCAGACGTTGCCTTCTAAGTCCCAGAGCAAAATTATTCAGTTATTACAGACTTTCTTCTGCCTATTATCATAGCAGTGTGTGTTAACTTTTACTGATTAGTGAGACAATAACTTGGTCTACAAAATGGCATGGGGAGCTTGGATTCTCTTATTTGTTATCACCAAGTGCTGCAGACCTCCTGTCATTTCTTACTCAGCTTGTGACCTGTTTCATTAAATCTTACCAGAGATTCATGTATCTCTCCAACTCATATTAGTAACCTACTGGCAATTAGAAAAATTTTTAAAAAACCTCAAACAAAAAAAAAAATCCCCAAAACAAAACAATGCAATACCTGATACCAAGGACTAAATCTACAAAGGAACCAGGGCCACCAGTTGATCTTGATTTTTATGTCCACCCTCACCTCAGTCTTCCTCCTTCCTACCTTCTCATGACTTATTTAAGCTCATGCCCTTGAGCCATGCTGTAGGTGCACCCACATATGGCCTTGTCCTTTGCTGTCCTGACTTGCTGACTAGTTTTCCTGGATGAACCTCAGCCCTGTGTTGTTGCTCCTGACTAGCATCCCTGGGTGGACACTGGATTGATTTTATTAGCTCACAATGTCTGGGACTGTCAATAGACCCTAAGAGTCAACCTGCTGTTTTGGGACTGTGTCCGCATTGCTGGGGTGACTCTCCTGCATGTGTCACCCTTGGCTCCTAACCCATCGTCTCTCTCAGAGCAACGCTGCTCTTGCTGACTTTAGGTATCTTTCCACCTAGCAAAATCTTGAGCACTGACCTAAAGAACTGAGCACTTAAGGAGAGCATTTATAGAAAGCAGCCTGCTTGGTTAGAAGCCATCCCATGCAGACCATAGGAAATGATTAGGAAAAAAGATACAAAACCCACAGAAACTTTCTGAAGTTCAAAATTAGCTTTCTTAGAGCTCATGCCATAGGAAGAGGCATACTGGAACAAATCAGAGATTCATCCAAGTCCACCATTTTATCTCTCTCAATGGCGAGTACTAGATGCTCAGAAAAGCATACAAGAAATGGCACATATCAAAAATTCTTCCTTGCATATGCTTCTGGAGGTGTATGAATATGGAGACCTCAGAGAGACTTAGACAGGCTAGAGGGCTGG
>NW_009699713.1:0-7510 GCF_000703405.1 Apaloderma vittatum
GGGAGAGGCCTCGACTGCAGCCCCGCTGCTCACAGGAGGAACTGCCCCAAACCGGCTCAAACCGGCTCAAGCCAGCTCCCAGCAGGGCCACTTGTCCCCTCGTGGGGTCTCAGCCCAGGCCGTGCCCAGAGGGCGGGTCAGCACCTGCAGCAAAGCCGCCGGGTGCCCGCGGCCGGGGCGGAGGCAGCCACCACACTGCCCTTCCATCTTCAGCTCAAAACTTCATCCTACTTCATTTTTCATCCCATCTCATCAATTCAAAGGCAGAATATATTCTCAAAAAGAGCTAAGTTCCCACAAGTTTTCATGAAAATTCTAAGAGCCATTTGATAGTACCGAAGCTGTTTGGCACCAGCTGCCCAGGCAGCGTGGACCCAGCGCCAATCATTTAACACCACACGGCTCAGCACGAGCTTCCCCCTGTGCTAACTCCTGCCCACAAATATTCGCATTACTGCAGCAAGGCTGCAATGTATTCAGATCTATGAAAAGAGGCCATCATCAGTTGTACTGTTCTTGGAGCAAACTTGTTCAGTGGCTGCTCCTTTACTTTATTTTTAAAAGAAACTATTGTTTAACTTCCTTTGTCAGAACTGTAGATTTAATATTTAAAAAAGTCATTTACTGATACCTTCATATTTTTATGCTGCAGCCAACTGAGAGTTTGCTGATACAGCTAAAAGTGTCACTTACTCTGTAATGGCATAAGGCAGTAAAAGAGATACATCATACTGGATGCAGAAGATGCTTGATAATTACTTGCCATCATGTGGTGTAAATTTCCAAATCAGTGATTTTAAGCTGGATACATAAGTGATTCAGCATTCATATTCCGGTACCATGAAATGCATGTAGCCCTCAAAGTTCAAAAAGCCTCAGGTTTTCAATAATACTGTTATTTATTTTGTTTGCAAGTTATTTTGTAGTAGCAAGGGGAAATATTTAAGTTCTACCCTTTCTAATAATACTGGGATGCACCTGCTTCCTGAACACCTTTGAATTTCCCAGTTCATCACACTGGTTGCTGCAATACCCACTCAAAGACAAACTGTCTTCATTTATTCGATAGTAATCAAAGTCTACTGATTCCATTGAGGGACATACAAAGAAGGATCTGATTTCAGCATAGTATCCCAGAAATCTTGGGAAAAAGGATAGGAATAGGAAAACAACTACATAAGCATCATTGCAGATAATGATTTCTCCAACCTGTCTGTCAACATTAATAGTAACTACACAAGTTATTCCCTATAGCAGTGAAGTTGGTGTTTGCAGCCATTCATGTAGCTGGGGCATAATTGTCTTCTGTTTTCTCTCAGGAAGTCTGCACTGGCATAACCTGTACAATGACTGAAAAGAAATCTAAAATGATGGAACACCCGAGCTCTTTATAATGCCTCCCAACATTAATTGTTGTTAATAGAGACAAGGAAAATTCAGTTCAACTGAACAGGAAAAGACAGTGAATTTCGACTTTCCTTTGGCATCCAGCCAAAAAAAAAAGATATACAGACCAACCTGAATGATGTTCCTTACATCAGATTCCTTGTATGATCACCAAGTAAATTATGGTCATACTTCATCAGTTTGTTAATGAGTATTGTGTGAAACGGTGTTGAAAGCCTTGCTGAAGACACAAAATATCGACTGTTCTCCCAAGACGTCGACTTCATTGTAGGAGGCTATCAGGTTGGCAAAGTCTGGTATCCCCCTTGTAAATCTAAGCCAACTACTCCAAATCACCTTCTTGCCTTTGTCTTTGGAAATAGTTTCCAGAACTAGTTGCTCCATCACCTTCTGAAGGATCCAGGTGAGGCTGCCCAGCATGTAGTTTCCCTGATTGCCAGAAAAGGTATCAAGTACCGTGACATTTTCCATGCCTTTTTTCACCAGGAACACTTGCCTCCTTTGGCAGCATATTCATATTTTTCTACTCTTCCTTTAGTCTTTCATAACCTCTCCTAGTTTCAACTCCTGTTGGGTTTTGGCTTTCCTAACCTCATCCACACACATTCAGACACATATTTGTCCTGGGTCACCTAACTCTACTTTCACTGCTTCTGTGGTTTGTTTTGTGAGGCATTCCCTGCTCTACTATGTAGGTTTCCTGAAATCTTTGCTTGACTTACTAAACATAGGCAAGTGTTATTCTCGAGTTCAGAAACACAGTCCTTGAAAGTCATCAGCTCTGCTGGATCACCTTCTCCCCAGGACCATATGCTACAGCTCCCAAGCAAATCCCATAACAGGTCAAAGTCTGTTCTCTTAAAAGTCCAGGGTTGTGATCCTGCTATTTGACTTGTTTCCTCCTCTCACAATCCTGAGCTCCACCACCTTGTGGTCACTGTAGCCAAGGCTGTTCTGACACTTCACATCCCCCTCCCAACTCCCTTGTTTTAGCTTACAGGAGCTCCATGTTCAACTACCACCTAGAAAATGCTAATAGGCTTTCTATCCACTATTCCCTCCATCTCAGAAACAACTCATTTAAATGGTATTACTCCTAAAGTAATTTGTGTGTTCTGTGATAACATTGAGGAAACAAAACCAGAGAGATAATAAAAGCTCATTATCTCATTTTTAAGTTGAAACTACGTAGCCTCCAGGCATGAAACTATAGGAGAAGATATGGTCAGTAATTTAATGATGTATGCTTTTAATCAAGAGTTTTGCCACCTCCCCTCAGTTTAGTAACGTATGACATTTGGCTAAGACTATATTTCAGCTAAAAGAAAACTCAGTTTATACGTATTCAGGCAGATAAACTTCCTGATATTGATTTGCAATATAATGACATTATTGCTCAAATTGTTCATCAAGTACAGGTTTATTTTACTAAACCTAGCCTAAGGAACACGTTAGGTCTGCAGCAGGAGGCAGATCCACATGCAGGCAGTCTGATAATTAGCAACTGCAGTCATTCCAAGACAATCTACAAGACAGTGTAATTAATCTCTTGCCTGACTCCAACACTGTGTATGCTCAATGAATAAATACAGTGCATATTTGTGGGCTTCCTCTTAGTCATACTTTCACCCCAGTGAACATGTGGACCCAGTATCTAGATTTCTATTTAAAATACTTCATTGGAGTATAAAATAAAACTAAAATTAGCTTGTAATTAATAACAAGCTGGTTTTTTCACCTACAATGAATTTTCATTATATGGAGTTGAAGCATGACATAAAAATACTTGAACATTAGAAATTAATAAAATATCATCACTAGTCATTTGCGTACTATGATGGCATTTTATGAAAGGCTGGCTACGAGAGGCACAAGCAACAGGTAGATGCCCAAGAAAAACACACAGAAGTAATAGTTCAAGAAACCCTCATTGAAATATGATTTTTACAAGGTAGATGAGACATTTCCTTTACTTAATAAATCTGAATATTACTACAGCCATTTAATATTCAGCCCTGAAACTTCAAAAATTTACCTCTTCTGCAGAGAAGATCCAATCTATTGCATTTACAATTTTGAAATTGTTTGTCTCCAAACTGTATAAAAACTAGCTTCCTGATTAAAGCTTCATTCTTGTTAATCTTCTATTTGTAATAGTAGGTGGACCCAATCACTGTACTTCATCTCAGCTGACACCCACACCTCCAGATGACTTCAGGCAGAGGCAAAATAAACAGTCGCCTAGAACACAAACTGATGAATATTTAAAATTCAAAGCCTTAAGTAAAATAAAGCTTTCCAGAAATGCAGTTACAGTTGAGAAATGCAGAGGCCAGCGTGCACTGGCAAAGGGACAAGTTTGTTCCCTTCTTCCCTCAGCGCTTCAATGCACTGAATCTGCACATGGCGATGTGCTAGAGGTGAGCAGCCACAGCACCACTCCTGATTCTATAGAATCTATGATTCTATAGAATCTAACGTATGTCAGGCTTGTGATCACCCCAGCAAAGGAAGAGAGCCGAGGCTACAAGATCATGCACTTCCCTTTTCCTCCTTTTATGCCAGCAGCATTGCCACGTTATGTTGCTGCACTTGGGAACCCATATTCAGTAGTGCTGTTTTGATGAGAGTGAAATAAGATATGAACAACAACAGATATGCAGTTAAGGATCACCCGTTATTGGTGCTGCAGTGCTCGTCTCAACTCCACAACCACTCAGAGCAGGTATTTTTCAACTGCTTCCACAACATGGAGTCTTACTACCACAAAGAAGAACTAAATAGAACAAATTTTGCAGTCTTCATCTGTATGACAGAAAAAATACTTTCCATTTGTAACACTAAGTATAGATAGTTCTGATATGTCCCACATATACTTCATTTCACATTTCTTTTCATTTTGAAAGTTTTCCTATCTATATACATTGGAAGACGACTATAAATAGCTATTTTGTGTTTTATGTCACCGACTGGTCTCATGTTCACACTTAAGTTGGTTAATTCCTGCCAAACGTGGAAAAACTTACGATTTCCAATTTATAAAACATGCATTAAACATCAACATTGCAGGCAGATAGCTTTAAATACCTGGGCTTCTTAGGGATACTACTGCAGATATGTAAGGCACTGCAGGTGGTTGGATGATTGAGTGGCCAGAAACAAGCCTCCATCTTCTCTCTTGCTACTTTTTGCTTCTCCAGTACATCAACATGTCTAGAAAGAGAAACAAGAATCAAAATGATAGGACTAGAAGACAGATCTCAAGTTTAACCTAGCTTTTTATCCTCTGCAAGTAAAGTCATGTGAGAACATTGCTCAGGAAGGGCCAGTCTATTTTGTCTCGGATGGTCATCAAAAAGGTCGGCAGTCATTGGATATTTTTTGACGGTGCTTCACTTTAGTCTTTTATTTCAGTATCAAAGACTACAAATAGCAAAGATGAGAGAAATAGTATGTTTAAAGAATAACAAAAGAAAGTATGATCAGTATGAAAACTATTCTCCTACTCTAACATTTCTCTAAATATTTCCAAGTAAAAGCAGACTGTGAAAGACATTTAGAAAGAGTCTCTTCTCTGCCAAAACAAGCAAAACAAGCCTGAAACAACCTGTAACAGATGCTTCATCAGAGTAAAAAAAACCACGTTTGAACTTCAGATGGAGTTTTCTATTTCAAGCCTGCAGTCCCTCATATACCTGAGTGAGGTCTCAGTGAGTGAAATGAAATCTGCTTCTGTACGTATCAGTCGAGGTCATCTCTTATCCCTGCCAACCACAACTAGATCTTTGAAGTTCATTAAGATTTAATTAACTGCCATTCCGTAAAATGCGTAGAGTTTTCAAAGTATTCCCACATCAGATCACATTAGGCTAACCTGCTCTGGACAGATGAATTCTTCTGTAACGTATTTCCACCTGCTGCATCAATGTACTTCAGTTTGGTTAACAATGATAAACATAAAGATAGCCAAACACAAATTCAAACTCCTGCTGCCAGCCTTTTAGTTAATTAACAGACTAAGAGTGAAACGTATTTGATATTTTGACCCCTTGCTTTCAAACTTTCCCTCCTTCCCTATTCACAAAAAAAAAAAAGCATAAATAAAAATTTCAAAAATTTTAATAAAAAGCGGGGGGAACACTGTAGTGTTTTGTAATTCCATTTTATATCCCGCTGATTGCTGGTTTTTGATGGGGCAGCTGACAGTTCCCTAGCAACAGGCTAATCGATTGCAGCTGTAAATCCACCTCCTTCAGCTCCCTTCTCCTGTTGCTCATTTGTGAGTGCAGACACACACGCATCTGCCAGGTAACAGGCAGTGGATAGAAATCTAACAAACAAAGAAAAAATAGGAAGATGGATGCGATAGTGATTTCATAAAGAATGGTTTCAAATTTCAGGGGAAAAAATAAAGAAATATTTGGATTAAAAATGAACTAAAAATTTATTTCAGCATGTTCTTTTAGGCGTATTCTTTTAACGCTCTTACTTAATGCAGGGATCAATAAATCCTTTCATTCACTATCATACTAATTAAAATGGACTCATTCCAATTTCATATATAAAATTTTACCCACCTGAAAACCATAATGAAAAAAGAAACTTGCCCTCCACTCGTATATCAGCAATTTCTGCACTATTGAGTAAGAATTGGGAATTTTTGTTCCATTTGGTTTAGAACCAGCTATATTCTATATGTGGTATCAAAGGGATATATTTTCAGTACCAGAATAGGAAATAGATGTGAGAAAAGGGCTCAGAAAGTTTTCCAGGCCCTATATTCAGTGACGCAGGGCTGAAACCCTTCTGAACTCAAATTCATAAGCTCTCTGGACACTGCAGTTTCTACTTAAGAACTTGAAAGGCATAGCAGAAAGAAGCCTCAGACAGATGTTTGAAGTAAATTGTGAGACCTCGGGGTCCTATTATAGAAGGACAGTGAGTGTAAATTTGAGAGCAAAAAGGTGTGACTAGAATTACTAGGGAAGAGGAAAACAGCTCAAAGAAAGGAAAGCTTTTGAGATTGCTTTTCCTATTCTCGAAGCACCAAGTCTCTGCAGCAATTGGAC
Source organism: Apaloderma vittatum (assembly GCF_000703405.1). Taxonomy (NCBI): domain Eukaryota; kingdom Metazoa; phylum Chordata; class Aves; order Trogoniformes; family Trogonidae; genus Apaloderma; species Apaloderma vittatum. The sequence goes on from NW_009699713.1 coordinate 6,477, forward strand.
TGGGAAATCTGTGAAAATTTTGAAATCTAGAGAAAAAGGAGTGAATTGTTCACTTTTCTAGTCTTGAATAGGTGAGCTAATACATGGTATATTCTTGCATGGTCACTTTTAATCTGAATACAAGAGATGCCACTCCCTCTTTCTCCTTCCGAGAAGCAGCCATACATTCTTTTCTCATATTGTTACTGGAAACACGCAAACCTACATCTTCCTTAGGAATGTCAGAGCCATCATGGTATCCTGGTTTGGGTAGAATCAGAAAGTCTTTATATCTTTTCTACCGGATTTGTTCAAACTTTTCTAGTTGGCAGAAAAGCTCAGAGATCCTCAAAGCCAACGAGAACAGATGTGACGCTGTGCTTAAAGGGCTCTACGGACATGAACAGAAACAGGAAAGGTGAGTTCTGCTTTCTTCCCCTTACTCCAATATTTTATTGAATACTTTTTTCATGTAAAATGTATAAACAGGCCTGGGAACGCGGAAATCAGCTCTCCTCACTTATACCCACAGCTACTAGGCGCCAAGTCAGGCAGTGCATACTAAATGTCTGTTTACTTGATCATCTACGTCACTACTTACTACATTTCTTTCTGAAGCTCTTAGCTCTCTGTAGAAAATATAGAAATCTTAACTTTGTAATGAAAAATCCATTTTGAAAATTTTGGCCTAATGGGATCTAACATTTAAGTGCCTATTAGATCTGTCCTTAAAATATTAAGTTTTGAAATACTCTGAGCTGGAAGAAATTTACAGCCTTGTAAATTTAATTTGAAAAATCCATAGTGATGGTTTTAATTAACTGAAGAACTACTAGTCCAGAGAATTTGTTCTGAAAGTCAGTTCAGCCATCACACGGGAAAAATATTTAACTTGAGATGTTTTTCCAGGAGTGAGAAATATATAGAAAATATGAACATGACAGCTTGATAATGCTAAGCATCTGAAGATCATGCAGTAATGTTTTCCTTGTTCTTTCAGACACATCTGAATAAATATCTGTCTCCTATATGCAATGTCCTATTGCATTCTTTCC
>NW_009699713.1:7541-18178 GCF_000703405.1 Apaloderma vittatum
TAAATAGGTAGCACTTTAAATATTGTCAGTGATATTCACTGGATGTGACAGAAAAGTGACTTGGATACCCGTTCTCTTCTTTTAAAAAAAGTGTATTTCCTGTGGGAAGCTGCTAGCATGATCTCTGAAGTAAATCTTGGCAACATGAGTCATAAAGTTATTTTCAAACATTTATTTTAGCAGCTTGGCAAAGAAGAGCATACTACAATCACATGGTAGCAAACAAATATATACCATGGAACAGAGATGTATGAAAATAGTAAATAAATGGTCAAGAATGCACTTGATGTACATTGCACATATAATCTGAGCATGAAAGACAAATTTGGATTTCAACATTATAGGAGTAACTAAAAAGGAACCTATACAGGTTTCCTATCTTAATTTAAAATATCTAAGGGGGAGAAAGAACAGCCAGACATCACTTCCTATTTCACCCAGCAACATGGAATGTTTATCTTTCAAATAGTCCTTACTATAATATAACAAGATATATTTATTTGGTTCTAACACCAATGTAGCACAATGTAGCAAATCAACTCATTTTTATTGCTGTCAATTTTGTAAACTGAAAATGAAGAATCGTTATACTGAAGATATAGAAAGACTTATTGACAGCTTTAGAATGTTGTGTTCCTCATCTTCTTCCCCAAAATTTCAGTCTTACGTTAAATATTTATGCTCTATAGTTTGACATGTGTCAGTTTGAGCCATATTTTTCCAAAAGTATATTTGGCCCTGCAAGGAAATTTGGAGCAGAATATTTACTGATAAGAACATTTCATACACGGGAAAAGGAGCTCCATGAACTTCTCTGAGGAAGGCAGAATTTCTCCTCTGATGCATATATACTGTCTGAAGATATTTCAACTGACCATCTCTAGCCCTAAGCATCAAGAGAGTCATCGATGAGCATACACTACTTCTGACAATTATTTATTCAAAAATGGCCTCAGAAGTGCCAAGAATAATAATCTCTACTGCTTTATAAGTGTCACGTTTCTCACACAGAGCAAAGAGAAACTGTCTCCATCCCCACTCCCTGAACAGCATCACATGATGAATTTGTGTTCAAGTTTCCTGAAGCCCAAGAGTCTTTCAAGTTGTACAGTTGCATATCCATCCACCTCCTGTTTTGTACCAGTGAGTTTAACTTCTGTTTTCTAAACACTTGTCACACTTGTCACAATCACATTTCACCTACTTGATTCTGGACCATCCATCATTTAATCAATTTCCTTTTTCATTTTAAGCCTTTCCTCCAAAATGTTTACAGTACTTTGCAATGTGATGTCATCTACGGTTTGTGTGAGGGAAGTCTAGTTCATACCTTGGATTTCTCTATAAAACCTTGTTGTTAACGTATGTCAGGCTCAAGACAAAAGCCTCGGGGTTGCACCTTCAAACACCCGCCAGTGATGAAGGATATTTAAATGAAGGAAAACAGGGGCATCCTTCCTCCTAGGGAAGTCCCCTAATTGCTGTGCTATTATGCTAGTCACGAAGCATTACATATTCTGTCTCACTAGTCCAATAAATCTTGTAACTATTTCACGCAAAGCAGAAAATTGCCAACTGAAGAAATTAAGCATGAGCCACAGAGATAGCCTCTATTGAACAAAGTTTTAGAGAATTAATTTGTGTATTTTTGTCACAGAAATTGTTAATTCCTAAAAAACTGCTGATTTGGAATGCTTGTAAACCTGCCATGTAACTATTTCAATACTTTTAAACCAAGCTGCTGCTGGAACTTTCACTGAGGCAATGATATTTGCCCGATTATTGTCATCTTCTGTTTCCATTTTCATGAGAACTTCAAGCCAAATGGTCCATCTGGCATTCCCTCTCGCTTGTCATTTTATAAGTTATAAAAATAAAGTATATTTTAAAATTCTAAGTCATCAGTTTTGTTTTCTCACATAAGAACTGAACATAAGAACTCAAAGGCTTTTACAGAATATTTTATGAAAAATAAAACCAAAAACCCAACAACCTCTTTAACTCGGTCTGAGATCTGCATCTGTACTCTATTTCAGTGTCTTGCTGACTGCCTGCTGACAGTAATGTCCAGGGAGGAGCAGTGTACCAGGCCAGAACACAAATGGATATTTCACAAAATCATCTCTCAAAATTTTCAAATTGTACAGGGCATTTAGCCACATGTCTTCCATTGGAATGAATATGCACATTGTATGTAGGAGAGAAAGAGATTCAGAAACAGACCAAATGCATAATCTTTCTTTGTATGGTCTTCTGTTTGCATTCTGCCGGTTGGTTGTTTTTTTTTTTAAAAAAAAAGATAACTGCAGAATGTGTTCAACAGACTGGTGAACACCTCCATGAGTACAATCAACATGAGCTGAGAGGGGCTCACTTTATTTCATGAATATATTTACATTATGTCTTGTGAAATTACTGAGCAGCTGTTAGAGAAAAAAGAAAACATGATCAGTATTCTTGCAGAGGGCGTTATTGAGGACCAATCATCAAATACACATGGCAAATAGAAATGGCAGTCTGAAAAGGTGATAAGCAATCACATACAGACAAAAGTGAGACACTGTGACCTTACATTCAGCATGAGTAGTAAATTAACATATCTGTGCAGTGTACTAGGAAATTAAGAGGACAAAAAGGACAAAGTAGATTTAAGCCCAGCCATGGGCTGCACAAAGCTGAAATATCTAATCTAGCCTAATTACAGTCTATTTTACATCCCACATCCCGAACCATGGCCACCTAATCTTTTCAGCAGCAACCAGCAGTTCACAGCAAAGTCTACAGGCTTGACCTATATGATTAAGCAAAGCATATTTTGTATTTATGGGACATGGCCTAGTCACAAAGAAGGGTAATCTGAAAACAGACAAGTGACTCAGAAAATGGGCTCAATTAACTTGTCATTGTCCATTATGCAGTGTTCATTTTTTTTCTCAGCAGAATTCACTCCCTCTGACCTGTAAGAGATCCCTGTTCGGCACGTCAAAGAGCAAAACGCAAAAGAGGAAGTTATTCAGGTAAACTGATTTCTGTGCTCCAGGTGTGCTCCTCTGCCAGGAGGTGAAACCAGCACTGTTACACGAGTGCTGTACCTGAAAGGGCTCTCAGAAACGTGGTGTTGAAACTCTGCCACCAGTTAGAAGAGACATTTGAGGTGATCTTTCTTATTTCAGAGGAAGTTTAGCACCTTCCAAAGTTGTATTAATTTACCCCAGACAGATAGCTGTTATCACTAGGGCTCATAAAATAGCATTTGAAGAGCAAGCTTTTTGCCCTTGCATCTAGCACAAAGCATGAGGCTTCAATCAAAGAAAACAGAACAATCCTTGTGGATAGTTCCTTCAGAGGTCTTCAGCTACTTACCTACAGAGGTCTTTATCTTTAAATAGCATGCTGGTTTGGATTGGACTACTAGTATATTTGATATGCATTTCAAGAACTGAAAGTTACTGTTTCCTACAGGTAAATTCTATAATTTTGCTTGCCCAGGAATGTTGCTTTATTCTTTAGGAGAAGTCAGAAGAGAGACTTATTTTGAAAAGGGAATATTAGAAGGTTCAGTAGCCCTTCAGCTGTTTCCCTGGACATGCATACACATGGACAGATTTTTAATTCAGTAAGGATATTTTCACTGAGCGAAGGACATTAAGATTATCTGCAGTCTTTCAGTAAATTCAAAGAAATCTTGAAATCATAAAAAATACAGCTCTCAATTCCATCAAAATCTGATATAAGTATATATGTGATATAACATTTATTATTGTTAGCATTGGTCAGCAATATGATATAAAATTATAAGCATTTACCCAGTAGAAAGACTATTATGTATTTCCAGGCATAGATAACTACAGATTTCCATAAAGAAATTGAATATAAGGAGCTAAAAATACAGCAGGCCTTTCTCTAGATTTTTGTATATCAGTGCTGCAGACCATGTAGGTATAAAGTGTGTCTGAGGGGTCAGGATGTTTCACACTCATGACACATGCTACGTTCTTACTCATTTGTCTGGGGACACTCAAACTAGCGGGAGCACTGACCCCTCAGCCAAAATTATACTGAGTCAGCAACGAATTACCTAATTTGTGGTTTATTAGGGAAGTGTTATAAGACTGTTTAGATAATTTAGAGACTTCACGCTGTGCATATTAAACCAAGGTAAAAAGTGAGCAGGAGGTCAAAAAAGGCAGTAGAAAGGAAATGCTCCTGCAATGATGAGAGCTTGCCAAAGTCTCTGGTCAGATATCAGCACAGGCTGATCAAGATAACTCCACTTACTACAATGGACCTACACCAGTTCACACAAGTAAACTTACATCCTCATGTTACCATTTCTTGTTTGAAATAATTTGCACCTACATCTCTTTTATTTGTCCATAGTCTTATTTTTTTCATTCATCCTTAAGAATAAAGAATGATTGCATGACAGCCTTGATGCTTCTGCTCAAGATGCAGGTGCCTTATTTAACATAGGCTAACAGGTAATATTTGTTCCCACTTGCATGGAGTGCAAAGAAAAAATAAAAACTATTAGAGACTATGCAAGGATTGCAATGATTAAAGCCCTAGACAGGGATAGTCTGCTGTAGCAACAACCAGAGACCTCCCAAACACTTTCTCCTGCACAGCTTGCAATAAACATACAAGTTCCAAATATTACATCTCCTCTCTAGAACTGAAAGCTAAAGTCCTAAGACACCCATTGCTTTAATTTCCTTTCATAGGCTTCCAATTATATTTGAGTTTACATTATAGTGAAGTATATTTCATTAAATCTGCTAGGAGCAGGTTTCATCCACCTGCCCACCCCTTGTTAGTACATAGTGCATGCAGTTCATGCAATTCAAGGTTTTCCACGAAGAGGCATGAACAAATTAGGAAAATTATGCTGATGCCAAGTGTAGGTATATTACTGGTACTTGCTTTCATTTTCAAGTCACACTATAGAAATATGATTTAATACTTTTAACAGCTGTCAACATACAGAAATCAGACAAAGTTTAGAGAGGGTGGAAGTTTCTTCTACTAGGTTAACAATGTCAGCTGCAGAAACAAAATCAAATCAACTTTTGAGCATCTCAGCTCTTCTTCTGGTCTCCTTAAATCACAGTACATTTCAAGCATACTTCAGAATCTCATTAACTGCTGGGGCAAGCCAGCAGCCTCTTTCTCACAGGGACTAGGAACTAGTCCTCGTATTGCACAGAAAACTCAGAGTGAGAACCAAACACCAGAATTTCTACTTTCCATTAGCGAACTATTACAGAAAGATACAAAAATGGAGAGCAAAAGAAGTTCATCTATTTTTCCTATGCTTTAATTCTGCTCTATCACAACTTGCCATGCTTCACTGCGTTAATAAAAGGGCAAACAGAAGTAGCACTACATGCACACATCCACCTACAGACATTTCCACCATTTATTGTGAGCGTGTACATCGCTCTCAAGCTAAATGATAAGCAGGATGTCCCTTGCCATCACAATATAAGGGATATAAAGAAAGAGCTTTTAGGATAATGAACTGTCCTATACCAGAAAAATGGTTCATTCTTTTAGATGCATTACCTTCCACACTGCTATCTAATGAACAAAATTGTTTGAGTGGATGGAAGTCAAATTGCATGGATAAGAGGTCTTTTTATGTGTATACCTGGCAAACAAATACTCTGTTATGGATTTTTAATCACTCTGTGAACATATGACTGTAATGCATCCATGGAAGAGTATTCGAGGGATGCATCATAGTTTGAGTGTTCTATCCAAAATATTGTGAAAATGGCTTATTAACCTTTTTTTTTTTTATTATTATTATTATTATTATTTCCTGTAGTAAATTTCTCTTTATCTGACTGGAAATAAATAGATAGCACGGAGTTTTCAATAACTGATTTAATTTCTAAGCTGTTTGTCATATAAGCTGTTATAAATTACTGCTTGTGACAGAAAGTGCATCATATATTACCCATGTATCTGCTGGAAAATGCAAATGCACCATTACTTGCTTCAGCCCTGTTTTCTTTGCAAATCAAACACGGAATCAGGAAGTTAGTAACTCTCTTCACAGCTAGAAAAAAGCCACACTTATCTCACGAGCTGCCTAAAATTTAGGAGCTTGATGTTACAGCCACCAAACAACACAGATTTAAATTTAAAAATGCAAACATATTATTTTGTTCAGAGAGAAACCAGGTATTTGGAACTGAAATTTAAAAGTTCCATTTCAACACTTAGAAAATTAACAACTCTGACGTTCCTTAGTTTTTCAAACATGTTCAACAAAGTCTGCATGCAAAATGCTCAGCTCCATCTGAAATATGCCGCACATCAAGAAGATCCAGTCTGCTATTTGGAATGTAGTCTTTGGCCTGACCTAGAGTTCCCACTAAAACATCAGTGTCACTCTCAATAATAACAGATTGTCCTTTATTGAGTTGCCACAGAAAAACATACCACTGAAAGGTTTCTTCTGAGATCTTTGAGAGGCTGTAGTTACCTGAGCGGCCAGCTCCCGTCTGCTGGAAGAGGAGCAGTATGTTTGGTGTGCGGCCCCTTTTCCCAGACTGCAGCTCCTGAAGTTCTCTCACCTGGGGCAAGGGCAAAAGATAGTTTTTCCCACTTCCCACCGGAGCTTCAGCAATTGCTGTTAGTAACAGGATAGAGAGTCCACAGAAACATTAACTGAAACACAAATAGCAAGGAAATAAACAGAAGAAATGTTTCCAGGATAAATGTCTCAGTTGCTGTAAAGCAGGAGTCACTTTTCTTTCATCATTATTTTAAAAGTTTTCTCACCCTCCAGCACATTTTCTGAACATCTTCAGAAGCAGTAGCTCAGAGCAGCCACAGACACTTCCACAACTATCCAACCAGAGTAGAAGCAAGGCTTGTCCGCACATACGAGTGAAAAGATTAAGCTGCGTGGAAGTAAGGCTACTTGTTTCTCACGAGGGCGTTCAGACTTCAAGGCAATTTAGCTTGCACTTGTTGACTTTACACCTTGACAGTCTGTGTGCAGACCTGATCTCAGACAGGAATAACCACAAAATGTTAAACTACCCGTTCTGAGAACTGCGGTACTTGATGAAACCCTTTATCCAGAGGTTTTATGTCTCAGTGGTGCTCCTGGGTGCATTTTTTGATACCTGACAACAGATTAATTTTCTCAATTGCCTTCGCATCCTCACGAGGAGATTACAAAGCACCTTTTTCTATTTAGCCGTTTATTCTCACAAAACACAGAATCTCACTTTTCAGGTATTTGATTATTTGTCTGAAACTGTGCATAAGTCTAAAATCTTTGTTAAAGATCAGATGTAAACATGAGCCTAAACGTGTATGAACAGAGAAAACACAACCTGTTAGTTTATTTCCTTAACAAAGCAGGCTGAAAATGGGAGGAATATCTAAAGACTGTAAAACGGACAAACACAAGAGCCCTTTCTCTTCACTGCTAGAGTCATTGTACAACCAACCTCTTTTCTTATTTCTTTACACCTCTTCAAAACTTGCAAAATATTCCCTTCATCCTACTCTTGGTCTATCCCATTTAGTTAGTTCATAAGCTTTGCGGAGCATGGATTATTTTTTTCAACAAAAATCACAGTTTGGGACCCCATGGTTTCAACAGCTGCAGTGTAAATCACTAGTATCTATAACAAAACTTGCATGCCAGATTCCCCTAAAATAAGAAGCTAAATTTTTTACTTTAAGAGTATTTGACTGGAAAACAAAACAAAACCAAAAAACCACAAAGAAGAAAAATAACACGGAGGGAGAGGAATAATACATGAACAGAAATGGATCTGGAACAAGTAATTATATCTAGCCCTTCATAACTCATTAATATGTGGGCAAGCATTTGAGTTTTTCTCTCTCCAGCCTCTGAATGGGAAGAAATAAAAAAGAGAAGACATGGACTTCAGTTGAAATTAGCTGTGCGTCTGTTTCCAAGCAGAGTAAAAGTCTAACAGTTCTAGAAAGGATGAGAAGCATTGAGAAACAGGATGTAGCAAATAAAGACATTTACTGGTTCTGTGCAGCATAGTTTGGGTTTTCAGGTTGCTGAAAGGTTTCACTACAGTCAGTTTTCTATCAGATCATACCCAGGCAAGATCTAAGAACTGAACTTAATCAGTATGGAAAAGGGGAAAATGTTGTAAATACGGGCTCTAAAGATCACTTCAAAATGAAGAGGTGAATTTATTGTTTTTCCCAAAACCTCATCACTTTCATGCAAGTAAATCTGTTCTAGCTTTCCTACTAGCAAATTTCTTTAAGGTTTGACCCAATGGAAGATGGGTTGTGTGGGACTGTGTGGGGGCAGTAGCTGTTATCAGGTTTGGAAGCTATAATTCTGATGGATTAAACAAGATGATAACCAACCGCATTAAACAGAGATTCTCACTTTATACAAAATAGCAGGAAATGGGTAAATTGAGGGGTTCAATGCTTTTAGAGAACTTATTTAGACTTATAAGGAGAGGGTGATATCCTAGGGAGCAAGCACCTCTGGGAGATGCAGAGTGTATGTTTTATGTGCTGATTCACAAATGCATACTAGGTTTGAGCCAGGTCATATATTTTTGATTCCACAGTGATTGAAGATCAGACACTAAAACTCTGCTGGGAACAAAAGTTTGTTTGTTTCCAGACTGGGCAATACAGCATTTTGCAAGGAACGAAATGCCTCCCTTTTTTCCACAAGTGCTGAATAGAGGGTAACAACATATTATATATCCTGACAACTCTATAGGCTGCATCTAAATGGTAAGACATTTTCAATCTGCCCTGATTCCTGAAATACTATCCCTCCAGGCTTAGAGACAGAAGTTTATTGGTACAGAGTATTACAATTTAGACATAGTCTCATTTCATCCCACTTCTCAATGAATTCTTTCAAAGCAACTTCATAACAGCGCTAATGTAAGTCTTTTAAATAAGAACAGTCAGAAAGGGGTGGGGCTAATGGAATAGGAGCATCTGAAATCATCTGAAATGTTGTTTCTTAACTGTTTTGTTTTCCAGATAGCAACACCTGGGTGTACCCAAATAGCTACTGTCTGAAAGCCACCGATCTGTAAATTGTCCCTGTGATTAAGTAAAAGTGATCCTGAGAACAACGGCTTGTATTTCTGTTGGAGTATTCCTGAAGTTAAAAGAATATGGTTAATAGTGGGATTGAAATGTTCCTGTTACTTATATAGTGACAGAGCCTGCTTTTGTTGTCTTCTGCGGGCTTTGATCATCGAAGTAACGACTGCAATTAATTTTCACCCAGAAGGGAAATATTTTTGTCAGAGCTGTGCTGCAAGCCCAGCTTCTAGAGGCTTTATGGGTACAGCCTGCATATTAAAGTTAGTCATGGAGGGCGTGCTCTTAGCTCTATTGCTTCTTCTGTGTCAAGTGTTATTGACAAAATGTCTATCAAAACAATTTAACATTCCCAAAGAGTTAAATAACGACAGTACAGGAGACTATCCTGCACTCCCTGCTCTCTCCTTGCAGTATTTCATGGTAATCCATGTCAATCAAGTTCAGAGGTGGGTTAGTAGTGCCATATATCACCGACTCTAAAAAAGAGGGTCAAGGCAAACTGCTGTTTTGACTCTCACAGCTGGAGCGACACTTTTAACAGCCGTGTCCATCTGCTGCACACAGAATGAGAACATCCCTGCCTAGCTGCATTCACGCCCATCTGCCGGGATGGCGTGCTGCCTGCTCACAGGTCGGTCACATCACTGCCACACGGCACAAATGCCAGAATAGGGCCAGCTCATTTGGCCAGCCTGCTTCTCAGTAAAAGGGAACAGATCTTCCACAGGACGTGGCTGCAAATGCTCACTGTACCACTTGGATAACTAGCACTATTCAAACTTGATTTTCATATGGTAGCACCTAGCCAAAAGCCATTTCCACAAGTTCCTTCATATATGTAGCCGTCAGTCTTTTGGTGAAGATCCACCTAACTGAAGTATGCTATGACACATTCGCTCTCTCTGTCTAGCACAAAATACTTGTGAAAACCTAAGTATTTTCTATGGTCATTCCATATCCTTAACCTCTAACCAGTAGCGCAGATATTAAGGTGAACTTCCCCATCTGAAACTCATTTACTGCCTTTTTCTACTTTTTCTTTTACTGCTATCTTCCAGCATTTCTCAAAACAGTTCTTTGATCTCTTATTATTGAGAAATGCTTTTTCTGAGCATAAACACCGATGATCTTATTTTGTTGACTTAATCTGAACCAGTAGTTAGATAAATGAAAATATCCTTTTCCAACAAATTTGTGGCTCCTCTCATAGCATCACTTGCAAATTAAGCAGAAGAAACATCAAATTTCCCATTTTCAGGAAATTATTTATGGAATAGAATTACTTCATCTACTAGCAAGCTAACATATGTGTCTGGAGCACACATCCTTTTATTTTTCAAGTTCTTTATTTTCAAGCACATATCCTTATATTTTTCAAGTTCTTTCTCATAGTTTATCCTGGGTTTAGCTAAAACCCAGTCCTATCTAGTGATTTTTACTTTTCCATTTAGTCTCTTCTAAAAGGCTGCACTTTCTGAAGTCAGCAGCATGTTTTTGCAGACAGGGTGTGCTGCCAGCCGTGATAACCCCTGATGTTACAGTCA
>NW_009699713.1:18263-18552 GCF_000703405.1 Apaloderma vittatum
CACTTGCAAGTTAAGCAGAAGAAACATCAAATTTCCCATTTTCAGGAAATTATTTATGGAATAGAATTACTTCATCTACTAGCAAGCTAACATGTGTCTGGAGGACACATCCTTTTATTTTTCAAGTTCTTTCTCATAGTTTGTCCTGGGTTTAGCTAAAACCCAGTCCTATGTGTCTGGAGCACACATCCTTTTATTTTTCAAGTTCTTTATTTTCAAGCACATATCCTTATATTTTTCAAGTTCTTTCTCATAGTTTATCCTGGGTTTAGCTAAAACCCAGTCCTAT
>NW_009699714.1:0-562 GCF_000703405.1 Apaloderma vittatum
GAGTGAAAGATAGGATGACTAGAGTGGGGAGTATATAAGGAAGCTACCCGAACAGCAAGACAATAGGTTAGAAAATAGAAAGCTCAGTTAGAATTAAATCTAGCCAGGGTGATCAAGAGAAAGAGCAGGTATACTAATGGCAAGAAAAAGACTAGGGAAGGTCTGGGCCCACTCTGAAAGGAAACAAGTGAACTGGTGACAAGTGATTTGGAGGAGGCCAAGATTCTCAACAACTTCTTTTCCTGTGTCTTCACTGGCAAGGACTCCAGTCACACTCCTGGAATTACAGAAGGCAATGGCAGGGGTTGGATGAAAGAACTACCCATTGCAAGTGAAGATCACATTCATGACCACCTGATGAACCTGAAGTGTACAAGTCCATGGGATCCAATGTGATACACCCATGGGTACTGAGGGAACTGGCGGATGAGGTTGCTAAACCCCTCTCTATTATATTCCCAAAAGCATGGTGGTCTGAAGTCCCCACTGACTGGAAAAGGGGAAACACAGTCCCCATTTTCAAAAAGGAAAGAAGGATGAACCAGGGAACTATAGGCCAGTC
>NW_009699715.1:0-892 GCF_000703405.1 Apaloderma vittatum
CAAAGCTGTTCAAAGAACGAGCTGCTCAGGCATTGCCTCGCAACTGCACGAATTGGGTTTAGGCTGAAGCTTTTCCCTATTTGAAGCTCAAAGCTGCTCTTATCTGTGCTGAAGAGAGGTTTTGTTATTACTGGACAGTTATCGGTGCTGAAAAAGAGCAAGAATTTTACTTAGATGACCTTGGTCATCTGATTTCTGCCCTCAAACCCTGGCTTCCTCATTCCAGGTCCAGTTTGCAGTTTCTACCACAACATGTGGTTTTTCACACCAAGTCACCATAATTAACATTTGCAAAGTGCTTTGAGACAGCGCTACGAAAACACTAACAGTTAAGAGAAGGGCAGAACATGGATTATCAGCATCCAGCTGATTGCTACTACTTGTTGGTTTTCTTCCTCAGAGCAGCATCATTATATTCTCCTTTGAGTTCCTGCTAGCAACAAAGAGCAAGGTGCCAGTGGTGGAGATGGCACACAGGCAAAAGGAGTTTCTGCAGGGCAGTGAAAGGAGGATGTGTTGGAAAACATGACGATGTCTCCCGGAAAGATGAAGGAACAGAGCTCCAGACACGGGCGGGGATTTACTTCCCAACCACAGCAGGAAAATAGTGCCCCGTGCAGATTCACATGCACAGAACTACGCAGGAGGCTTCAGGTAACACAAATATTGGCCAGACAAGGAGAGAGGTGGTGCTAATCTTAAAAATAAACCAAAAATTAGGACATGGATGCATTTTTGGGGGCAGGAGAAAACAGTTTATTAGAAGCTACTGCCTGAGGGCTGTCAGCTACTTAGCAGTAAACTCCTGCCACCTTTCCAGCTGACGGTAACTCCTCTCTAGTTAGCAGCTTCACAAAAGCAACCCTCCTATGAACCCATAAAGCTTTCCCAG
>NW_009699715.1:1946-3047 GCF_000703405.1 Apaloderma vittatum
GTGATTTCCTGCCCTCACCTGAGGAACTCCAAAGCATCCTACAGGGCTGCGCGTGAGATACACACGGGAGAGTAACTGAGGAAAGTCCACTGCAAGCAGAGGAGGAGGATGCTAGTTTTGGTCCCCTACCACCAGGGACTTTTCTCCTCCTTCACCGATGACGTGCTGACATCACCGCGTGGGAATTAAAAACCCTCAACTGAGTTATGTCTCTGGACACACGTGACCTAAAGATGAAGAAATAAAGTTTCTTTACCTGTGTTTTGCTCAGTGGGGATTTCTTTGCCCACTCAAACACGTTCTCGTAGACATCGCCATCGTACCGGCCAAGCACGGATCCGAGATGAACATCGTGAAAGTCAAAGGAGTCTCCCAGCGCCGCTGCACTGGGACGGATTCGAGCCAAGAGCCCTTTCACACGCTGGGTCACTTGAGTTATTTGGGCATTGGTCAGAATATCTGCCTTGGGAGAGAAAAACAAAACAGCAAAAAAGATCACCAGAAAGGCATACAAGTTTCAAGAACCTTCCCTTCCCCTAACGCAGCCGCCAGACTGCCTCGCTCTTTAGTCTTTGGTGGGATGCTCATTCTGCACGGTGCCGGGGTGTTCACTTCAGTAGCGAGTTTTCCTGAGGAGCGCCCATATGTGCAAATTAAATTCTTCCTGGTTTCAGGGAATTTTTTGGTAAGCAGCAGGAGGAAAACGGGAAGAAAAAAAAATCCACGTCTGCCTGAAGGCAAAACCAAACACTGCTGCACAAATACATTCTCAGACTGAAAGAAGGAGGAAAACTCCAAAGCCCAAGAGATGTCAGCTGGGCAATCAGTCCCTGCTCAGGTGGCAGGTGGAGTCTTCCGATTGCAAATCACTCCGTGCTATGTTCTGACGTGACTTATGCCCTGTTTGAGAAGGGAACCGAGAGCAGAGGCTGCTTTCTCTGGAAGAAAAATCCCACCCAGTGATTTGAATGCCAACCAGCAGCAACACCTGGAACTGCTGCATCTTTAGCAGGACCCAGAACACAGGGCTAAAGAAGCCAATGGCAGGAACACCAGAGAAAGCCACAGATCTGTCTTACCAAAAGCTTATTCCTGAGCTTT
>NW_009699715.1:3096-3635 GCF_000703405.1 Apaloderma vittatum
CAGCCGTGCTGTGCGGTCCTCCCCCCAGCCGGTGGAGGTACTCCCAGTCTGTCTCTCTTAAATGTCCATTTGCAAGCACACGTGACAGAGAAAGGTGACTTAGGGACACCCTGGTGTTTGCATCAAGCCCCAAGGGAGAACACCTAAACCCGCTTTGAACAGAGGGCGCAGCTCGAGACCTCCCAGCACTCCCCTCCTAGCAGAAAAGTAACTGATTCTTATTGGAATGAGCTTAAAATGAGGAACAAAGCTCTGCAGAGGTACTTCCAAGATTAAAAGGCCATCTTGGTCAGCTGCTTCACTTCACTGAGCCTTGGTTTCTCAGGGCGAGCAGCGTCAGCTAACTTCCCTCCCAGGCAGACTGCCAAGGGAGAGAGGAGTTCAGGGATAAACCAAACACATCAGCTCTGGCTGTGCAGCCCAAAGACACAGCAGCTAACCAAGAGCAGCGCAAAACAACCCAGTGCAGATATGGGCTTTTTTAAGAACTTGCTGCTCTGTGTCCCTGCTTAGCAGGTGTCACACATCATCTCTGGCTG
>NW_009699716.1:0-11403 GCF_000703405.1 Apaloderma vittatum
CGGCTCCGGCTGAGCTGGCTCCGATCAGCTGTCCCCATGGACTGAGACTTACCCTTTTAGGCCTTTTGTTCTGTGGGCCTTTTGTTCTGTGGGCAGTGACAGCTTTTTAAACCCTGAGGGCACAGTTAACAGCTGATCAACGTTAACAGCTGATCAAGGTTGTTTAAAGTCCCTGCTGCTGAGGATGGCTCCGCCCACGCTCTCTGGGGTGCCCGCCCCCAAGCTGCCGGTGCTGGCTCAGGCATGGTCGCTCTAGCTGGCTTAAAGCCCCCCAAAGAGCTTTTTGTCAGCCTTTTTAGCTTTAGATTCCTTGCCCAGTGCAGTCTTACCTCCTCTGAAGTTGGTCTCCACAGCAAATGGCTGTTACCTCCTGATTAACGTTGTTAGCATCCATCCAGAGTGTCTACACACTCAAACTTCTGTCCTATCACCACAGGTAAGCTATAAGTACAGGTTAATGTCACTACAAAGCTAAGCTATCACCGAACAGAAATGAACCACTTTCCTATTTGAATCTTCAGCCACATGTTGCCCTCTCATTGGGCTTCATGACTAGTTTACAAAACTAAGTTAATCTCTTTTGCAAGCAGAGGACCAGCTACTTTCCTGCTGCTTTGTGCTGGTTATCTTCCGGGCCAGGCAAGAAATAACATGCCACTGCGGAGTTAAGGAATGAGCAAGCCAATAAATACTTATAACTGTACATTCAGACCACTCCCCAGAATCAGGGGCCAAGCTCACAGAGGTTGACTAATGAAGCCAGTATCCTCTTCTGTGAGCCTACATATACTGATCAGATATAGATGGTCTTTTGTAAAAGACATAATCCTGAACACTCCTGCCCAATCTCTTTAGCTTCTGGCAGGAAAAGAACTGCTCAACAACAGTGAAATACTGGGTTTTTGCCTTTGTGACAAACTTCACAATGTGCTGTAGCAGAAACTTTCACCATTTCTGTTATGTTTCTGTCTCTGCAACAATACCTTTTCTGGACTTTATTAAATATTTAGTTGCATTTCAACTCTTTTCTGTCCCTCCTCCCTCCTTTTTTTTCTTTACATAGAATTATAGAACAGTTTAGGTTGGAAGACGATCTAATCTAATAACTAATGACAGGACAAGGGGAAATGGCCTCAAGTTGCGTCAGGGTAAGTTTAGATTGGATATTCGGGGGAAGTTCTTTACTGAGCGAGTGGTGAGGCACTGGAACAGGCTGCCCAGGGAGGTGGTGGAGTCACCAACCCTGGAGGTGTTTAAAAAAAAAGTAGATCTAGCACTTGGGGCTATGGTGTAGTGGTTAGGTATGCTGGGATGAAGGTTGGACTAGATGATCTTCAGAGGTCCCTTCCAACCCCTAACATTCTGTGATTCTGTGATTCTGTAATCCACCCCCCCCCTGCCCCCCACCTCCCCAGACAGGGACATCTTTCACTAAATCAGGCTGTTCAAAGTCCCATCCTACCTTACCGTGAACACTTTAATTGGATACACATCATACATCACTTACCATGGATAATCATCCTATTACATATTTTCATTAGATATACAATTGCAATATGCAAACTGCAAAACACAACTGGCTGAAGCAAGTGGGTTTTGAGGTGTTTTTTTAAGCTTCAGTTACATAAGGCATCAGTAGATTTTCAGTAGAACCTCCCAGGCTCACACTAATGAAGAGGTGAAATAAACGCTCTACAGAGGCTGCTCTTTGTGAAGCTATTTCAACATATGCATTTAAGAAAATGACAGCAGTGCTTGGGACACATGGAATAAGGGGGAACACTCCAATGGAATTTTCAGTGCACATTTCAGAACCTTTTGTCATCACACACTTAACACAAAAAATTACAGCTGTAAACTGCACAGCATGAAGGACATGAACATCCTCCACACCTTTAAGTATCAAATACCCAGGCCTTGAATAAAATTCATAAGCATATAGCTCTTTCTCAGCTCAGACACACATTCCCCTTTCTGTGTATACAATGTGTAACATTGCTAGAAGAAAAAGGGAACTGTGTTTCATGAGAGGGAAGCCCATCGACCATGCAAGTAGTAATCAACAAACTGCACACCTCCTCTCTCATGACAGGTTGGCCTTTTTTAAACTTACTTGTGGTACGTACTGCTACATTTGTTTTACTAGCAAGTCTTCTCTTCACGACACATTGAGCTACTTTTCCCTATCAATTTATATGAAAGCTCATTTTCTTTCCAAATATTCAAAGTTAAGGCATCTCACCTTCTAGCAATAAAACCTCACTATTTGTGAATGAAAACACAACGTAACCTGTAAATACTCAAATTAGCACTTTCAGCCAGCATCCAAATAGATTTGATATTATTCCTATATGTGGCTGTTCAAACAATGGACATGCTGCCCATTTGACACATCACTCTGATAGAGATTTACCCTTCAGTTGGTATATATACAGTCCATGATAAGCAATAATGAAACAGCTGTTTGGCTTCTTAAATCTAAACCTAGTCATGAGGTAACTTTAGCAAATCTCCAGGTTTCTGACTGAACACCACTTGCCCTGCATTTGCTTAGGGCTGGTTAAACCTTTCCACCCTTGCCTGTGTGTCATCAAAGGCCTTCAGAGACCAGGACAGCAGAAAATAGGTGTATCCCAAAATGACTCCTGGTATTTCAACACTTTGTAGCTATTACAGTCAGAAAAGAATGTCCTCACTTGCAGCTTTCATATAGTCCCATGCACATGAATATTCAATGATGTGCAACTTTCCCAAACATGATCACAGTGAATCACATTGCCACCTTCCACATTCAGCAGCCACATAGGTAAGCTACTGCTTTCTATTAAAATAGAGCAGGTAAAAAACAGTGACACAACTGAGAATCTTCATCTGATGTTTACCTCTTCTTATCTGCTGCCAAATTAACTTTCTGTGTTTACAGGAATGAAAATATTCATATATTTTTACAACAAACACTTTTAAGAAAATAGTGTTGAACCAAGCTCACCACCACGCTCAATATTAGCTCCAGACTATTTCACCATAGGTGTCCAGACCCTGCTGGATAGATGTGCCAATTTACAGATGACTGTCTTTCCAAGATACAAAATTTAACACTCTAACACATCTCCACCACAAGGAGCTGGACTGACTGTAGAATGAAGGCCACATCTATTCAGCTACCCCAGAAACACCTTTTGATGCTGGGTTTGGTGATCTCATTCATCAGAACAGGGAATACCGGGTACTCTACCTCTGGAGGTTGATTACTGCTACTTAAGTTCTCCATTCTTTTCTCATTCCATCATAATCTGTCAGACATAGTTTAAAAGTCTAAGATCCCTTTCTTCTCGCATCCCATTGACACAAATTTCAAAGGAGTTACAGGTATACTTACATCCATCCTGCAAACAATCCACTGAATTTTTGTAAAATGCTTACCTTACAAAATGTTAAAGATGGTGCCAGTGTAACACTGACAGAACAGGCTATGCTAGAAAGGTAAATCAATGCTTCAGCGAATGCTCAAAGACTCCATTCCAGTCCAGACATTAATCAAGTATTTACACTGTCCCAGGGCTCAAAAGAATATCACGGACTAGTAATCAAATTATGTGAGCCAGTATATCCAGAGTAATGTGTTTAACTTCTCCCTGCTTCATTCAGAATTCAGATACAAGGACAAGATGAGGTGTGCCAGTTGGAAAGTTGTTCCAGGTACCACAGTGGAGACTAGTAATACTATCCACTTCTAAAGCAACAGAAAAAATTCAGTTCCCGTTTGTGAAATCTACAAGTTAGCAGATCAATCCAAGTTCTATAAACTCTACAGAATTCAAGTTGCAATCACATTTCCTTTTAGGTTTTTAATCAAATTCATCAGGGAAAGGAGGAGACAATAATCACAAATT
This sequence comes from Apaloderma vittatum, assembly GCF_000703405.1. Classification (NCBI taxonomy): domain Eukaryota; kingdom Metazoa; phylum Chordata; class Aves; order Trogoniformes; family Trogonidae; genus Apaloderma; species Apaloderma vittatum. Next base: position 3,894 of record NW_009699716.1, read on the forward strand.
TGTTCAGAAAATAGAGCCTAAAAATTTCACAATTTTCAGAATTTAGTTCTCTTCCATTTTCTGGTACAGAAACAATTCAAGCAGTCTTCCACACTGTTCACAAACCATACTATGGTTCTGCCCAGTGTTATTGGGCATTTAATTAAGTGGCTATCTTCCACATCACCGATCAGCTATAAACCACAGTCACCAGAGCAGCTGTTGGCTTACAGAATGGATGTGTAGTCATATCTCAGTTTGCCACCATAATCGAAAGAAATACCACAACCTAATCCAACAACACAGTATGAATGTTTTTGAATATATGAGGCTCAGTACCTGTCTCCTGTAGTTCTATGAGGCTTACGATAATAAGCATTCCCCTACTTTAATATATGAATAAGATACCCTCCTTTAAAAAGAAGTATCATACCTTTGTTACAATGCAAGACAATGTATGTGGATTTAGAATGCTGAAAAAAGATAATTCACTCCAAAGTAGTAGGAAAATAGTTAGTATTACACTGATTCACTATAACAACTACCAGGCTCCGTAGGTGAGAGCCTTCACACGTGTCCTTACACTAAGTCACATCCCTGATCTTATGTTATTAAACAGCACACTCAGGTTGCAATGACCAAACTATAACAGGCTGTTCCACATTAAATTTAGGTCTTCACAGCTTTTTGGTGCAAAATACACATTTTTTGTGTGTGTGACATCTATTCTTATGATTGCATAGCATTTAAAAAATATATTTTTTGTAGTTTAGGTACTTGCAACATAGGAAGAATATTGCTCTATATGAAACAAACCATGGTGAAAAATGCTTTCAAATTTAAGAACGGAGTATTCAACGCTGCATTTTTTAGTGCCTAGGATTCTTAATTGCATCAGAGCATGCCTTCAGAGTCTTCCATCTTACTGTTTTATCTCCCTAAAACCAGAGGCTGACAACATAGAAATTGCTGAAACAACATCCTTCCACTTGACCCTTTTTTAACTTGTTCAGTTTTAATCTATTTGAGCTAACACCGCTGATTTAAATTCCTGGGTTTTCTTTCCACCACAACGTATTTACAGAGATCAATTAAACTTCTCTCACACATCATATTTTGCTAACATAAAACGCATCTTTTTCTTTTATGACAGCTTTTTGCACTACTACTGCCTACAAAAAAAAAAAGTAGATGATAGAGTTTTCTAAAAAACCACATGCATTTTCTCTCACCCATATTACACTAGTGGTTCAATTACTGGGTAATCAATTATTACAGGTTTTTCCTATCTTCTGAGATCCTCAAACTGTGATAATAAGAATTATCTTCTAATCATTCAAGACTGAAACATATCTTATTAAAATTTCAACGCATTTCAGTTTTTCCAGTATATTAGTACTATATGCTGGTCCTGTTCAATATTAACAACGTCTTCCGCATAAGGCACTAGAAGTCTGGTTTGATCTGAATCCATTAATCCTAAAATACAGCATTTCTGTCTAAACTACCAATGCACATTAAGTACAATCATCTGATAAGCATGCTGTAAAAGAAAAATGCCAACTAATGTCTTACCTTGTCCTAAGAGCCACCCAAGCAGCATCAATGTCAGCATACAGATTCTTCTCTGTTGGCTTCCCAGAACTTGCACCATATCCAGAATAATCATATGAGAATATGTTGCAATTAATCCGTGAACCCAGTCCTATGTAAAAGCTGCTCATCTGACCTAAGTCAACAGCATTTCCATGCGAGAAGAGCAAAGTATACTTGGCATTAGGTGAGCAACGCACAAACATACAGGCAATCCTGTTACCTTTACTTGTTCTAGTCATGAAGCATTCAATAGCATCTTTTTCTCTAGAAGAATATTGCCAGTCTGCTCGCTCTGAGAGATGTAAAGTCCAGCGACTACCACTCTCATCACACATTAGTGTGTATGTGGGATCAGGAGGTAAAAATGCCAGTTTGGATGCAATTTTCCCTGGGCATGGTGGACAACAGAACAGGCAACACAGCTCACTAAAGGAAAGATTATTCATCTTCTAGTCTGAAACAGGAAGAGAGAATGGTATCAGTTTCTAGTTACAAACCTATATAAAAAAAAAAGAACATGAAAAACTCATAGAAAACATAAATGTAACTCTCTAGAAAACAGTGCATAATTTTAATGGAAGCATTTAACAAAATGCAGATTTAAATATATTATGTAAATTCTCTAGGTAATAACTTGTTTGATATTATTAACTACTTTACAATGAGCATATTATTAAAGAAGAGTGATAACTCTAAAGCCCTGTTCGATATTAAAACTAAACTACCCACGGAAAGAATGAGATTTTGAGTTTCTTTAGAGGAAACATCTTGCTCTTAAGCCGTTAAGTCATCTTGCTCTTAAGCCATTAAGAGAAGCGTTCATCCTGTTGACAAATACTTGTTAAAAAGCACAATTAGAATATATTGCAGTGTTTGCAGGATACTAAGGCTATGCAGATCTCTGCAGCCAAAAAACCCTACAGCATTTCCTAAAGTACAGAGAATATGTACTGCAGTCATGAGTTATGGGCTCCTGCAGGCAGTATTAGCAGTATGGAAATTACATGAAAGTCAAAACTCAGAAGACAAAACAAGATGCTTCTACTGGCTTAGCAAACACTGTAGACATTTAGCAGACTAAAATCCAGTTATAAACTCTTTCTTGATCCACATATAGGCTAACTTAAGTGTTTCCAAGCCCTTCAAAGAAATTATTAACCACAGTTTCCTGTATTGTGCTTAGAAACTGACTTTATATTAACAATATGATTATTTTTATTCCATATGTTAACAAAAAACGTTCCAAACCAAATGCTCTACCATAGATATTCGGCAAATCAGTATAATCTACACTACCAATTCAAAGTATTGATTAACAGAGTGGGGAAGAATAAACACAGATACACCTAAAGCAAACTAGGTAAAGACAGAATTGCCCTGAAAAGCAAGTGTTGTGTCCTCTTAGTTTACAGCTGGGAGAGTCAAGTGGGAAAAAAAAATAAAGAAAATTCTCGTGATAGCGACAATACTTTTTTTCTCAGAGAAAAGAAGAGCAATGAAATCTGCCAAGAGCCATGCTGGAATCCAGCACACATAAAATAAGTATTTACACTGATGAATATCTTACAGTTCATCTCAAAGAACTTTACCATCCTAACTCTATCTACAGATCTCAAGTTCCTGCGACATCACTGTGAACAGTAATTCTTAGTTTCACGTATCGGCTTTGACTGCTAGATCCAAGTTTACGAATTAGAACAACACAAGCTGATTTATGATATCCACAGTCCCATGTAATTTTAGAAATACTTGTATAATCCACAAATGTACAACTTGCACACAAGCACAGTTTTCGTGCCTGTATATGCTTCTCTTTAGAAAAGCTTCAAGGACACTGCTGTAAAAAATGCTGAATATATAACACAGGACAGCTAACCATATTTTGGATATGTGGATGGTTTCTTCCCTGTGGTAGAGTACAAATACATACTGCATACAATGTTATGCAGCATATACCTGTAGAGTAATAAACACAGGCATAGCAAGACAGTCTGATAAGCAGCATGAGCATTCTTGGAATACTACTCCTCTTTGCAGGGCACAAATCTCTTTTTTTTTTGCCAATGGTGCTACAGTCAAGTGCTTTCAGCTCATCTCTAGTTTTCCTGAAAAGAGGGAAAACACACATTCAGATATGGATGACCAAAACTACCAATTTTGAGGAGATGGCAGGAAGAGTGTATTGATAAGAGACAATCTATCTTTTTACGGGTGGTTAAATGCGGCTCCTGAATAAATGACTATTTCTGCTAGAGACAACAGCATCAAGTATTTGCGTAATCAGCGTAAGTAATCACTCAAATTTAGAATAGCTCATCCACTTCCTGTCACGTGAGATTACCTGGACATTAAGTTTAATTTTAACCTGCAAGTCAGGACAAGAAGTGAAAAAGGTCCATGGAAGAGGTTTAGGGATTAGCAAAAGGGTATCTTTTGCACAGGAAAAACTCAATACTTTTTTCCTTCATTACATCTCTTACAGCTGTCAGCACTGAAGGAGACATTTTTCACCTGACTTAGAAAGTTAATGTCCATAGCCTAGAGAAAATGCTGTGATGCCTCAACAGCCTTTTGTTGCAACAAATGTTCATGACACAGTAATCAACCACTCTTCTGTTTCTACCAGAAATCATGGTTTACCAATCTGTTCCAAGTAATTTTCTCCACATTTTCAGAGAAAAAAAAAAAAAAAGACCACGCTATATACTACAATTTATTTCACGTGAAAATAATAATACTACTTTATGTGAAAAACTTCAAAGAACACGTACCTCCAAAAGTGAGTTATAAATACCCTGTCCTGCCCAGGCACACCAGATTGTGCTCCACTCCAGCATACAATGATATCTACAGTTTCTTACTTGCTTCCCAATCCATTTGCCAGAAAGAATGAAAACAGGAGTTTACATTATTTACTACTACAAATAGCCCAACAACACTACAAATACAATTTCACTCAGAAAATACCTGCTCTTTGTCAAAGTCATTTCACGATACTGGACGCTGGCCTGTGGAATTCACAAACAGAACAGTACTGCAGTAACCACAGTTAATCAGCTGAGGTGGTGTGGTACTGTGTCCCAATACAGTTTAAATGTGTTAAAGAAGGGCTGTTGCTACATATGGCAAGTGACTTCTGCTTAAAACCATGGCTGAAGTATTATTCTTTCCCCATACTAGATGGTAGTGCAGACTTTCTATAAAGTCCATTTAATCCAATGGAAACCATCTACTGAAATTCAAGATTTTGACTCCAGACCTGTTCTGCATGGCCAGCAACAACTTCTTTCTTTAAACACTTGCTATGCTTGCTATGCAGATTCCTAGCATCACTAGCTAAACAAATCTGACACAGAACACTTACTGAACTTCTTCAGGAGGATATCTTCAATTAAATGCAAACAATGTTTCCATTATAGTGAAATTTGTTTGACATTAATTGTATTGTGAGTGTGTTCTTAACCAGGATGTGAGAGAGTCCCCAGGGCATATAGAGTATTTCTGATATCACTGTGTAAAAGTTCAACTGATTCAGCATTTCAGCCTAGCTGTTATCCACCAGATGCCATAATTTAACTTCAACTAAACAGGAATTATCTTTCCTCAAAGGGTTTACTCCTCAGAGATCTCATGAAGAAATAAACCAATGTTACCCTCCAACAGTATATCTGGGTTTGGGGTTGAGTTTTTTTAATGTTCTTATTGTTAGAATGAAACATGATTTGCTGATGATTCATCCAGCCAGAAATTATGGTAAAAATGAAAAGCCAGTCTTAGTAAAAGCTTTGGAGATCAACCATCTTGAAGAGACTAATTATTTTACTAAGCCTAAAATACAATTTATGGAAAGTGAGCAACATATCACAAGTGAAGTTGCATTAAAAATCACTAAAATAGCAAGTGCGCTTGGTGTATGCTTTATTTGAGCTCTTACTAAACTGTGGCAAAACTAACACTGACCACAAATAACCTTAAGCATACAGTTCCACAAGTATAAATTAATATCTTTAATGGGACTCATTTACCTAATGCACATTGTGAATACCTAAGTTATAGTCTAACACCTGAGCACCTATGATGTAAACCTCTGTACTCATTACAACAGTATCATCAGACACAGAGATCAACATATCCCAACATCATTATTTCACCTTCTACCATCATTTCAGTACTTATAAAGAAAACAGTGCTGTTCTGCAAATGCAGTTCCTAATGCTGGCAAAATTACTAATGACAAAAAGAATATAGTAAAAGAAATATATATACTTTAAAATCATACAGCATTTTTCCAGATAAATTAAGTAGGAAAATTCTGTGGAAAACTGATAAACCTCTACTACTGTACCAATAAAGGCTAAGAAATAAAACAGACCTAAGTAGCATCACCCACCCCTTCTGGGACAGTTATTAAAAGGAAGGCCAAATGATTTTATCAAGTCTAGCTCTCTTTAATTTTTCTATGAATAAAAAAGTAATGTAGAATATGGCAAATGTAAAACTGTCCACAGGCAGTAATTTCAATCCATTCTTCAGTAGTTTACCTTTTCATTAAGGCTGACAGAAGAGGGGAAAGTAAAAACTCTATCTGATCTGAAAGAACTCCACAAATATTTATCTTGTGATTTCTAGGATAACACCAATGTAGTTCTTTCATATAAGCTATTATTCCAGATCTCCTCCCTCTGCAAATCATAAAAAGAGAGTGCCTTCTATTATGCACATCTTTGAGCACTTCACTAAGTATTAGCCTCAAAAGCCTAACCCTTGTAAACATTTATCTAGAAACCTTATATTTACATTAAATATAAATTATTCTGTGTATTTAAATTAAATTACCTATTTCATAGGAACTACTCACAAGAACAAAGTCAAACATGTAAATACAGCTGTGGGCTTGTAAATTTAAGTGGTGCTCTAGCTGTAACTAAATATTTAGTAAAAGAAAAAAATCAGCGTCTAATCAGGTGTTATATAAAAGGATTAAACTAATACAATTATTAAGGAAGAATACACAGCAGGTCCGGAAAGGAACACTGAGGAAGTCAAATCACTAATGAAAAGGCCATATCACGAAATACTATGAAGTAACTCTTCGAGGTAGTTTTCAAAGGAAAAAGCAACTGACATAAAACCAGAGAAGCCTGATAGGTCCAAAACTTCATTTTGCTTAGTTTGATTTTAAACAAATAAACAACTTTACTATTCTCACAAGTTCTATCAATTTTATAAAGCTTAACCTGCATACAGAGACCTTATTCTTCCTCTGGTTAGTTCATATACCTTAAAACCTAATGGCACAGCTGAAAAAAAGAAAGGAAATATATGAAACGATAAGTGAAACATCTAGCCATTCCTTCCCACCTACAGAACAAACCAACCCTCCAAATATACCAAACAGGCAACTGAGAGATTAAACCGGATTGTATAATATTTTGCGTGCTCCAGGCGAGACTCTGCACCACAGAACTAGCCTGCTACAACCACCTGCAGGCTGACGGCCGCCGAAGCCCCTCTTGTGCTTCAGCCACACCAGTTTGGCGCTTCACTGCACCAGGCGGTCAAGCACTAACAAGACGCTAAGCGTTTTAAACCAGTGTTTAATTCAGACGGTACTATTTCAGTTTCCGCGGACACGCATTTTTCTAGCTACCTTCTGGCCAAATACTTAAAACTTTTAAATTACTAAATTACTAAATACCTGAGAGCAACTTTAAGGCCAGCATCACTCCAACCGTCAACAGCAGAAGCTGAAGAAATACATTAAATCAGCCTCGCGAGGACTAAATGAACCCTTCAGATGTTTGCATCTAAAAAGTGACTTCGCCCACAACAACGTCAACAACGCCCACACGGAGACCTGCTAAAAGCTAGTATTTAACGCGTGTGTAAAAAGCCCGGGCGTCTGCTTCCCAAACAAAGGCGTTCACGGCAAGAC